>NC_091556.1:13293902-13298902 GCF_042767895.1 Penaeus vannamei | reverse complement strand
TTCGCCTGGGCTGCGGTGACGTGATCACACCCCCCTTGTAGCAGGATTGGGGTGCAGAGCGTTTACCACACCAAAACTCCAAGTTCAGCCCACCCAGGGGGATCTCCTGTCCTGTGGTGCTGAAGGGTCGAGTGTAGGGATCAGAGCTTTTTTGTGAGGCCCTTCTTCAGACCTCACCCAGAGAGGAGGTATAAAGATAACCCCCGAAAGGGGAGAAATCACTTTCCAACTCTCTAATGACCACAAAATGAATCCGACCATGGCAGTCACCCTGGAGCCTTTCAAGGCTGCAGGGGGGCGAAAGAAAACCCAAAAGCAGGCCGAACGTGTCCGGCCTGCTGAACCGAGCAAGGACAAGACAGAAACACCAAACACAAAGTCTGTCCTTGCACACCAGACTGAGGGAAGCCTGAACTCCCCTCAGAACTCCCTCAGTCAAGAAGGGGCTCCAGCTGTACCAGCCAAAACAGCTGCCCCCACTTCCAAAGGCCTTAAACCCCTGCAAAGGGGAGGCGTGAAGCGACGAAGGGTGGAGACTGACTCTGATGAAGAGGCAGAACACACCCCAAGTCGACTAACGCGGTTTAAGGTACCAAAAAAACCTGAAGACTTCGACAATGCATACCAGCTGGTAAGGGCATTGGAGAAGGAAAGAAATGTGAGATTATCAATCCAAATCTCCAGAGATGAGGACATGATCATTGCCCCCAAAGACAAAGCCACCATGAACTTCCTGCAGGAAATCAAGGTGCTTAAAGATGGGAGGAAGGTGTGTATCTCACCACTGACCTCCCAAGAGAAAAAATCCAAGATGGTGCTACTTGGCTTTCCACTAGGGTTCGACGTGGAGGTGATCACGTCTCTACCACAAGTGGTGGAGGCTTCCCGCATGACCAAAGGGAAGTTTCCAACCAGACAAGTCCTTGTTATCCTCAAGGGAGCCCCAATCACCACCCTTGATCTGGGTAACTGGGGCTCATACAAGCTCAGGACATATGTGCCAGAGCCCTTGAGGTGTTTCACGTGCCAAAAATTCGGGCATCACCAGGCCAACTGCAAGGCCAAAGCCAAATGTGGTGTTTGCAGCGAGGCACACGAAACGGAAGTGTGTATTAAGGCACACAAAGATGGCCAGAAGGACACAACAGCCAAGCGTCCAAACTGTGCCAAAAAACATCATGCCTGGAGTCTGGCTTGCTCTGTCAGGAAACAGGCAGTGATTAAAAAGCAGGAGTTAGCCAAAAAACGTCCCGACTTTGTCCCTGCGCCCCCAGGTACCCATGTCTGGGGTCAAAACAAAAAACAAAATAAAAAGGAGAAGACTCCCCGACCTCCTAAGAGGAAGGAGTCGCCCCCACAGAGAAAATTGGATACCTCTAACAGAGAGGAATTCCCCGAGCTTGCTAGTGGCAAAACCACAAAAAAGAACCAAAGGGAAAAAGGTTCAAAGCCCACAGCAATGGTCCCCCCAGTAGATGATAATCTTTTCTTTGACGAGAAAGATATGACTCTCCTGTTGAGTGCTGTAGTTTCTGCAGTAGCAACAGCCTTGGGGAGGACCAGTGAGGAGGCGGAGAAAGCATTGCAGGTCGCCATGACGGCTATGACCCAAACTGTGGCAGCTCTGAAGGGAAGGAAGCTAGAAGCCTCCAAACCGATAACGAGCAGCGCTCCCCTCCCCAAATCCTCGGATGACAGGCTAGCTTCAAAAGAAACATCACATAAAACCCCAGCTAGTCTGTCAGGACAGGCTGAAACTGTGCAGCAGGCCGAGTCTGTACAGCCAAAGTCTCGTCCTCCGAACCAAGGTGACACTTCCAACCTAGGCCCTACATCCCCTGGTAAGGCCTTAACCGGAGTGTCTGACTTAGAGGAAGTTGTACAATCCTCAATCAATGAGGATCTGTATTTATCTGATGCCACCAGCACTGGGGCATCAGAAGATGAAGCGTGACACTGAGTAACCATCATGGCACACAATCTAAGCATACTGCAGTGGAATATCTGTAGCTATAAAAGCAAGAACTCATTTCTCCAGTCCATTGTGCGAGCAAGGAGCATTGACGTCGTCATGCTCCAGGAGACACTAACAATGGGATCCGTGTGCTTCTCAGGATATCATGCCTTCACCACTCCAAACCTGGATGGTGCTAGAGGCCTGATGACCCTGGTAAATGAAGCTATCCCTTGCTCCTTAATAGCCAATCCGCCGCAGTGTGGAGATGGTGTTGAATCTCTTGCTGTTGAGATTCAGCTACCTGGGGGCTCTATAAAAATATACAATATTTATAGCAAACCACTGTGTGAGAGCTTAGATCTAAACCAGGTCTGTGCTACTGCAGCACAAGACAGAGTGATCATAGGGGGAGACTTCAATGCACACATGGCCATGCTGAATCCCCGCAAAAGGCCGAACGCGGCAGGCATTCACATAGCAGAAGTGCTTGAGACATTCCCTGAGATCGCTCTTCTCAACACCAAAGAACCAACGCATGTGAAGGGAGGGGTCCTAGACATCACCTTTGCCACTGCAACAATGGTGGAGAGAATTCGATGGTGTGTTGATACAGTTACTAGTGATCACTACGGCATAGTCACCACACTAATGGATGCAGGTCCAGCCCAAAGACCACATCACATTCCTAAATGGAAAACTGACAAGGCCAACTGGTTTGCCTTCCAAGAAGGCTTGGCTCGATGTCTGAAAAACAATGAACCCAATAACGATAATGAAGATGTGGATGTGCTAGAGGCAAGGCTAATCCAGGCCATAAACCAGGCAGCCTCACAAACCATTCCCAAAACTCGTCCATGGTCCAGAACTCACAAAGACGCCTGGTACTATAATGACGAGATCAAAGAGGTCAACCACAGGGTTAATATGTGTAGAAAAAACTTCCGACGGCAAAGATCTCCCGACAATCTGGCCCTGCTGAGGGAAGCTGTTGTGGATGCCAAGGAAACTGCCAACAGAGTAAGGCAGGAAAAATGGCTGGAATGGTGCCAGTCTTTTAGGTACCAGACCAGCCTTACAGAGTTGTGGAAACGGGTCAGGCAAGCGACAAGCCGCCAAGCCCCGAAATGCACTCATCATGACCCACAATCAGAGGCTAACAGATTGGTGCTTGAGTTCTCTGCCAGAACCAGCACCAACAATCTGCCTCCAATGATGAGAGAAAAACAAAACTTAAATCCAGAAAGACTTGCTCTCATAAGAGACAAGGCACTCGAAGCTGATGAAGCAGATGCCTTGTTCTCTTTTAGGGAACTAAGAAAATCATACAAATCCAGTTCTGGGTCAGCACCGGGATCTGATGGGATCTCTCACCCCATCATTTCGCATCTAGGCCTTGCAGGAGAACTTGCATTCTTGCAGGTTATCAACAAATCCTGGCAAACAGCCACGGTGCCCCAGAGCTGGAAACAAGCCACAATAGTTCCCATCCCAAAGCCAAAGGAGCCTGGCAAGTACCGCCCCATCTCTCTTCTCAGCTGCCTGGGCAAAACAGCTGAGAAGATGGTACTCAACAGGCTCCGATGGAAAACGGGTCCCCCCCATGAACACCTGCACGGGTTCACAAGGGGTAAGAGCACTGCTCATAGCATTTCCACACTCTTAAGCACAATCTGCACCTCGCCCGCCGTGGTTGTATTCCTTGACCTGGAGAAGGCTTTTGAATTGGCAAGTCCACTTGCCATTCAAGAGACCCTAATCCACAAAGGAGTCAAAGGCAGACTCTTGGCCTGGATAGCTGACTATTTTAAAAATAGATCAGCAAATGTCAGATTTCAAGGCCACCTCTCACAGCACATGCCACTTGAAAATGGAACTCCTCAGGGAGGGGTTCTTAGTCCAGCCCTGTTTAATACCCTCATGTCCAACATACTCGACATTCACCTGCCAGAGGGATGCAAGATCATCTCTTATGCAGATGACTTGGCAATCATAGCCTCTGGCAACCACTGCCTAACTAGGGCTCAGCGATGTCTGAACCTGGTGTCTGAAGAGTGTTGTAGGACGGGTCTAAAAATATCAGCAGCAAAATCCAAAGCAATGGCACTGAGAACCAATGTCAGAAACAAAAAACTCACCATACAGGGTATGGATCTGGAATGGGTGAAGGAATATCTATACCTTGGTGTATGGATAGGACACACACTCACTTTCAAAAAGGAGATCCAATACCTGCTTGACAGAACCAAGGAAAGACTGTCAGTCATGAAAGTCATGACAGGGAGACACATAGGAGCAGGACACAAAGTACTAAGATCATTCTATGTACATGCTGTCCGTCCTATTATTGACTATGCATCTGTCGCCCTCATTGCTTCCAGCACAACATTAAAAGAAAAACTGGAAACAATACAAAACGAAGCAGCCAGGATCATTCTAGGTGCACCTAAGTGGACAAAGGTCATCAACCTCCTCATGGAAACTGATTTACCGTCCGTAGACACTAGAATTGATCTAATGGCATCACAGTTCCTTTCCAAGGTCCTGCAGGCACCCACAAACTCCTATTTAAGACAAAGAGTTCTCAGACGCCTACAACAAGATTATCAGTTGTTTGCAGACAATTCCTGGCTCACACATACAGCCAGAGTTTTGATACGCTTTCAACTAAAAGATTCATTGCTTGCCAAGGGTATGGACTCCCCCCACCCTGATTACAAAGAACCCCCGCCGTGGGCAAACGAAATGATCGAATTCTCAATTTTAAATCTCACAATGAGAAAAGATCAATATTCCATGCCTAGCCTAAAGGCACAAGCACAAAGGGTCATTGAACAAATAACTCCGCCGGGTAGTATAACTTACTACACGGACGGATCCGTGGATCCAATAAACCATACTGCAGGCGCCGGCTTTGCAACAAAGGATACCACAGCATCCATTAGGGTCACTGACAATGCCTCAACGCTTCAGGCTGAAACGGTTGCGATCATGGAAGCATTGACACACGCGTCCCTGAGGGGAGGGCACGTTGTCATTCACACAG
>NC_091556.1:13283902-13286402 GCF_042767895.1 Penaeus vannamei | reverse complement strand
TATTTGTGTATATATTGGATATATATATATTTGTATATATACATATATACATATTTGTACATATACATATTTGTATATATATATTGTACATATACATATTTGTACATATGTATATTTGTACATATGTATATTTGTATATATATGTATTTGTACATATGTATATTTGTATATATGTTTGTACATATATATTTGTATATATATGTATATATGTATATATATATATATATATATATATATATATATATATTTGTACATATATATTTGTTCATATATATTTGTTTGCACATATATATTTGTATAAAAATATTTGTACATATGTATTTGTACATATATATTTATACATATAATATATTTCTTCATATATATTAGTATATATATTTATTTGTACATATATATTTGTATATATATATATTTGTACATATATTTGTAAATATATATTTGTACATATATATTTGTATATATATATTTGTGCATATATATTTGTATATATATATTTGTACATATATTTGTAAATATATATTTGTACATATATATTTGTATATATATATATTTGTACATATATTTGTAAATATATATTTGTACATATATATTTGTATATATATATTTGTACATATATATTTGTATATATATATTTGTACATATATTTGTAAATATATATTTGTACATATATATTTGTTTATATATATTTGTACATATATATTTGTATATATATATTTGTACATATATTTGTAAATATATATTTTTACATATATATTTGTTTATATATATTTGTACATGTATATTTGTATATATATGTTTATATTAAATATATATAATATATTTATATATATATATATTTGTATATACATATATATATATATATATATATATATATATATATATATATGTACATATATATATATATATATATATATATATATATATATATATATATATATATATATATATATATATATATGTGCGCACCATGTTTACTGCGATGCAAAATGGTTTTAGAAGATGAGTTTCAAATTTAAGAAATTGAAGAGTATAGCATTATTTTTGCAATATACCCTGACGCTTCATGAGTAATATCAATGAGAATACGGCTAACTATTGAGAGATGGGGAATCCGAGAGAACACACCTTATGTTCCATTAGAAAACCTTAAGTAGTGTTACCTCGGAATAAACATGACATCATTGGCAGAATGAGGTGCTCTTTTCTGGTAGTTACATTGATTGCAGTTACTTCCACTCAGCCAAAGTCTTACTGACCAGAAGCTTCCTACAGGAGTGTTGGATTGAATTTTGGCCAAGGATTCCAAGAGTCATGCTTCAAGTGTCCTGTATTCCTGTACCCATACCCCCCTTGCAGCAAGAGTTCTTCAGTGTTTCACGTATTCGTATCAACCAAATGTTGTACATGGATACTGATGCTGAATAGAATTCCCTTTCCACACGCATACTTTCAACTGCACGCCTTTTTATTACCTATTACTATGTTTATACGTGAATAAATGAACATAACAAACTAGCTTATCCAAAGTATTATTCATTCCACATCCAGGCAATTTGAGTTGTTTTCTGACTGTTTAAGTTTTCACGAGATGTATAACTTATATTAAGTTGGGAGTGAAAATAGTGAGAAAAACTTGGCAATATTTTGAAGGTGAGTATGCATTTCCGCACACCTTGTTCAGTTCAAGTAAAATTGAGATCATTTGATATTCCTGAAGCAATAATTTCGAACGGCGATTTTTACATTAGAACCAGTGTCCACGAGCGTAAAAGTTTCCTTGAATCTGAAAATCACGATATTTAAAAGAAATATTACGCCTAAATGTATACCGAAGAAGGACGACTTTAATATATTATTATCATTATTATTGTTATTATTATTATTATTATTATTTTATCAGCCAAGGAAATGTGACTCAGGTGTTGAAACCAACAGCTTATCAGTTGGAGTCTGTTCGGAGGAGAAATAGTTGGCATCTGCGTTTCTCTATCAAAAATTTGGATTATTTATCAAATGAAAATCCCCTTCGAAGATCTTCACATTACCTTCTTTATAAATCCTAATCACTTATAGAAATGGGGTTAATGAATCTTCAGTAGATCATCGTATATTATATCTTTTCATGGTGAGTCATATTTATTTTTGCGGTTATCATGGTCAAAACCGGAGTGTTGATTTTGAAGTACCCATTTACAGGAATTACTTTTAAATTCATAGTATTTATATTTCTATATTATGTAACCAATGTTGAATAATATGCAGCCGTTGTGGAGTAGCAATTACTTTCAATTGCATATACAGTAATACCCCAAATTGGTACAACTATTGCCACGGTCATTTGTGGCGAATATTCTTTATTTTATTTCTAGTCATTCAGGCCTCGATATTTTGGCTGTTCGCTATAAAAGTATTGGAAATCGAAATTTTCTGATACTACGCAACAGGCTTAGTGACACAGGAATTTATCTTAAAATAGGATATAAGAAGTGAATCGCAGAAA
>NC_091556.1:13266402-13271402 GCF_042767895.1 Penaeus vannamei | reverse complement strand
CACCTTCATTTCTCTGCAGCCCAGTCTAGCCACATTGGCTCTCGGGTGTAGCGTTCTGTTGATGGTCATTAGTTTGCGTGTCTTTCTGTAAATATTCTATAATTCTTCTTGTGTCCAGTCAAGGATCCCTCCAGAGTATCTGAGTACAGCAACTGCCCATGTGTCGATTGCTCTTATAGTATTGCCACCATTGAGTTTCGATTTCAGTAGTAGTTTCTCCTCTTGTATTCTTTCCTGGTCTTTTCCTTTATTTCTTTCATCTTGATATCACTCGCCTCCAAAACACCCAAGTATTTGTACTCCCCATTACCCAGATCTTCCATCTGTTCACCATCAGGTAACAAGATCCCATCACTTCCTCCTTCTTCACTCTTTTCATCACGATGGTGGCACACTTTTGTATTCAGAACCTCATCCGTATGTCTTGTGTGTATATTCTTACAGTTTGTAAAAGACTCCTATTCACTTTTGTTTTTCCCATATAGTTTCAGATCGCCCATGTATAGCAGGTGGTTAATCTTACCAGATGGTGTTCTGGTAAGATTGTACCCCTGCTTAGCCTTTCTGAGCATCACACTCAATGGTATCAGGCAGATGATGAATAGTAAGGGTGATAGCGAATCTCCTTGGAATAACCCTCTCTGGATATTCACCGAAGCCAGATATTGTCCACATTCTAAATTTGTGGTCCACTTCGTCATGCTTCTGCACAGCAGTCTTTATTCCTTCTGCCACCCCCACCATCCTCAGCGTTCCCATTGCGATTCTGGTTTTAGGCTGTTTACAATCCTTCAATATCACCTTATAAAGCATCAGATGGTATTTCGTTCCTCTGTATCCTGCTCTACATCTCTATTGTTCTTCTCCAATCAGATCATTGTCTTCTAGGTGCTTGTATATCTCAATAGACAACATGGACGTCAACAACTTCTATACAATAGGTAGGCAGGTGATCGGTCTATAGTCTCCTGGTATCCTTCCTTTTTATTTATCCTTTTGTATCAGTACAGTTCTCCCAGTTGTCATCCATGTAGGTGTATGTGCTGTCTCCAGGCATTCATTCAGATATTCCGCAAGCTTGTCGTGAAGGTTGGTCAGGTGTTTGATCCAAAACCCTTGCACAGCGTCTGGGCGTGGAGCTTTCCAGTTTGGTAACTTCACTAGCGCTTTCTTCAGCATTTCTGTTATTCTCACGTCTTGTTGTCTGTTTGGTCTTTACAGCTTTGGTTGCACTCTATTAATCCATTGTGCATTTTTATCATGTCCAGTTGCTTGTCCCCAAATGTCCTTCCTGAATCTCTTGGTTTCCTCTTCCTCTGGTATTTGGTTTGCATCTCGTGTCTTGTTTTGAACTTTATCGTAGAATCTTTTTTGGTTGTCATCAAACATCCGGTTTTGTTGGTATTGTTTCACCCTGTCCTCATACCTCTTTAGTTTCGCTGCAGTTGCTGTTGATCTCTACTTCAGCTCCTCAAACACTTGTTGGAATCCATTTCTTTTGATGTCATGTCTTTGTTTCTTCGTAGTCTATCATTGTGGTCCCTGTTCATTGCTTCCTTTACTCTGCTTATCTCTTTCTGGATCTCTTGCGCCCTTGTTTTCAGCCTTCGCTCTCATGGTGGTTCTTCATATTCCTTCCTGATCTTAGCCAGTTTCTGTGTGACTATCTCTGCACTCGCATGGAATGTGTCATTCAGTTCCGTGATGTTATCAATCGGTACAAATTGTATGACTTCGTGTATCTTCTTCAACTCCTCTGTGATCTTCCGTTTGTCCACATGTCTGATGTTAGGTAACTTTACTCTCATCATCTGCAGCCCACCTCTTTGGGTCTTTATTCTTTCAACTAGATTCCTCTTCTCTTCTGCTAGTAATGTCACATCCCTGATGTTATCTGCTCACTGTTGGTGTTGCTCACTTCTTGGTCCATTATCGATTCTCGCCATTTCAGTTGCCTCCGCCATTCTCGTCATCTCTGCAGTGTCTCCCTCTCCATCCCTTTCATTAGTCTCCATTTCTCTCATTTTGATCTCGTCAAGCTCCTCAGATGTTAACCACTTTTTGTTTACTATCACTCGTGCCTGCATTGCCAGTCTGTTTGTAGTCAGTGTGAATCCACCTCTGTCTTTCCAGATCTTATCCATTCTCTACATGTAGCCTCTCTTGTTTGGTTCATTGCGGTAATAGCACTGCATAATCTTGATGTTATCTGGTCTCGAAAACTCCATATGTTGATTAGCTGTCTCTTCAATGCCAGTGATAGTATGACGACCCTGGGCTGCCTGGTCCTCCATAGCACCATTGCCGGGCGAGAGCTGGCTGCTTGCAGTAGCCCTCCCATTTACGCCGTTAGTCTGTATTTCATCATTTGTATTCATCATGTGTGTATGAGTTTTTTCTTCTGTCAGGGTTGAATCCCTTATCCATTTTCTGTAGGGGTTGGCTCCCTTAGCTGGAGACTGGCACATCTAACCCACCCAGCAGTGGGATTTGTTTTCTGTCAAGGTTTACCCCCTTAGCCTTTCACCAAAGGTGTTACCCACAAGGCAGTGGGGTCCAGTGAGCGCCGGGCACCAAGCCGGAATTCTGGAATTCCATCCGGACTGGCGCTAAATTATTATTATTATTATTTTATCTCTATCATTATCATTGCATCCTTTTTATTATTATCATTATTGTTATTATTATAATTTTCATCATTATTATTTATATTATTATTATTACTATCATTATTATCATTGTTATTATAATGATTATTATTATTACTACTACTATTGTCATTATCCTTTTATTTTATCACTTTTATCATTATCATTATTACTCATAATTCTATTATCCATATTCATATTATCATTATCATTACCATTATTATAACTATCATTATTATTGCTATTTTTGTCATGATCACTGTAATCATTATTATCATTATTAATGTTATCATTATTATTATCATTATCATCATCATCATTATCATTACAATAATAATAATTATAATGGCAAGAAATATTATTGTTTTTATTATTACAATTATCATCATTAGTACTGTGAATATCATTTCCATTACCAATCATCTTCATCATAATTTCTACAATATCATTATTATCATCATGATTATTATAATCATTACCACGCATTATTGCATTTTTTCCTTTCATTGTAATTCTCACCATGATTAATATTACAATCGTTAAAAATGGTTACTTGGCAACTGCTTTGTTTTCTTTACCCCTTCTTCCACTTTCTCTTTCTTCTTCTTCTTCTTCTCCTTCTTCTTTTCCTCGTCCTCCTCCTCGCGGCTTTTATCATCATCATTATTATCATCGTCATTATCAGCTCAATCATGTAATAGTGTTTGTTTCATTACCATTATCATCAGTAATAGGATTATCCTTTTTGCTGTTGTTTTTGTTGTCATAATCATAACTATCTTCCTTATCATTATTATTATTATTATTATTATTATTATTATTATTATTATTATTATTATTATTATTATCATTATTATCATCATCATTTATTATTATTATTATTATTATTATTATTATTATTATTATTATTATTATTATTATTACTATAATTATTATTATTATTATTATTATTATTATTATTATTATCATCATCATCATTATCATTACTGTGATTTATCATTATTATTATTAATATTATTATTATTATTGATATTATTATTATTATCATTATTATTATTATTATTATTATTATTATTATTATTATTATCATTATTATCATCATCATTTATTATCATTAATATTATCATTATTATTATTATTATTATTATTATTATCATCATCATTATTATTATCATTATTATTGTTATTATCATTATCATTATCATTATTATTATTACTGATAGTTTTCATTATCACGCCTGTGTTCACGATATTACAAACCGTATATATTTTTGTTATTATTATTATGTTTTTGTTTATTGAGTTTTGGATGATACAATATTTCCAGATCTGAAGCTGACCTTATCTTTATTGTTCTTTCTCTTTTTCTTTCTTTTCCTTTTTCCTATTTTTTTCTTTTTTTCTTCTATTTCTTCGTTTCTTTTCTTTTCTTCTTCTTCTTTTCTGTTTCTTCCATAGCTTTCTCTTTTTCTTTATTTTTATTCTTCTTTTCCTTATCTCGTCTTTTTTCTTCTTCTTTCCCTTATCAATCTTCTTTTCTCTTCTTTTCTGTTTCTTCCATAGCTTTCTCTTTTTCTTTATTTTTATTCTTCTTCTTTTCCTTCTCCTCGTCGTTTTTTTCTTCTTTCCCTTCCCCTTCTTCCTCTTCTCCTTTCTTCTTCTGGATTCACTTATCAAGTTCGAGTCTTGAGCCCAGCACGAGCTAGCGCAAGATAAGTCAAATTACGTGTCAAGTACAATAATAGTTTCATATGATATGGAATGAAACGAGAACACTGTTTTTGTTATGTTTTTTTTATGCTTTGAGTTGTCTATTCGGGATTGTGCGAGGTAAATTTCTAACTCTATTATAGCTGAAAATGAGTGTAACATGCTATTTTCAAATTATTTTCTCAAATGAGTTGCTGTTCATAAAGAAAATATGTAAATTGCATTGTATTATTCGGTGAATATTTCATAAGTGACGCAACTAATTATTCACAACGCATCATATTAATCTTTTCATCGTTCCAAAAAGATTATACCTTTGTTATAAATTCCCTATAATTTAGTTTAACAGTCATCCTTCCTTTGGAAATCATTATGAATTTTTTTTGTAATAAGACCATACTCTAAACCGATTAACGTTAGAAATTACTATTCTACACGACTGTTATCATCACCATTATTATCATTAAGCACGAGCAGCATCATAATCATCATTCATAATAATTATCATGATTACTAGCATTATCATAGTAGTAGTAGTAGCAGTAGTAGTAGTAGCAACATTAGTAGTACTCCTACAATAATTGATGCTGCTGCTACTGCTATTACTACTACTACTACTACCACCATCATTAACATTATTCA
>NC_091556.1:13231402-13233902 GCF_042767895.1 Penaeus vannamei | reverse complement strand
AACAGAAAGAGAGAGAGAGATGGAAACTCCGCAAAGCCCTTCTTCATTACATCCTCTGTATAAGTGGATATCCGTCTTCGTTTTAGCAAGAAATATAGTGTCCTTCATCATCTCCTTGGTCGAATGAATGACCCAACTTCGCGTTCTCTTGCTGGGCGGGATTTCGGCGTCGTTTCTCTGGCCATAAAAGGGCATTGGTACATTTGCTGATTAGTGTGATGATTACAATAATGTTGATGTTGCTGTTATTATCATTGTTGTTACTATTATTGCTTTTATTACCATACTTGTTATTAACATTATAGTTATTATCATTATTATTTTTATTATTGTTGTTATTATTGTCATCGTAATCATTATTTTTATGATCATTACTATTGTCTTTGGTTGTTGTTGCCGCTGTTGTTGTTGTTATCATTATTATTATTATTATTATCATTATTAACTTTATTATTTGTATCATTATCTTCAATGTCATTATTATCATCATTATTATCATTACTATTATTATTATTATCATTTTTATTATTATCATTATTATTATTATTATTATTATTATCATTATTATCATTATTATCATTATTATTATTATTATTATTATTATCATTATCATTATTATTATTATTATTATTATTATTATTATTATTATTATTATTATTATTATTATTATTATTATTATTATTATTATTATTATAATTATCATCAATGTCATCATTATTATTATAATCATTATTGCTGTTGTTGTTATTATCATTACTGTTATCTTTAATATTATTATTATTATAATAATAATTATTAGTATCATAATAATGATTATTATTATCATCATCATTATCATCTTCATTATCATTGTTATCATTGTTAACATTATCATTATGACTAGAAAAACATTCTACCGTTTTGATACAATGGTAAAGAAACCCACAACGCACAAACTAGATTTATTACAATGAATGAGACAACAGTTTCGAAATCCCCCAGGATCCCATCTTCAGGTCTACTATAACCATTATTACTTTGTCTTTTTATTATCCCTTGCTTATTATTATCATCATTCTCATTGTTATTGTTATTGTCATAATCATTATTAATATTATCATTATCACTATCATCATCATTTCGATTATTATTGTTACTATAGTTCTAAACATTATTATTATCATTATTAATATCTTCATTATTATTGTTATTGTTATTATTAATATCATCATTATTATTGTTATTATTATTATTGTTATCGTTGTTGTTATTATTATCATTATCATTATTATCATTATCATCATCCTTATTATTGTCATTATTATCATCATTATTATTATTATTGTTATTATTACTATAATCATTATTATTATCATTATTGTCATTATCATTATTATTGTAATTATCACTATTTTTACTATTATTATTGTTGTCATTATTATCATTAATATTGTTATTATTATTATTATCATTATTATTATTATCATTATTGTCATAACTTTTTATTATTTTTGTCATTACAGTTTGGTAGATCATTATCTTTGTGATCATCATAATTGTTATAATCATTCTTCTTATTATTATTATCATTATCATTAATATTATCTCTCATTATAATTATCATCATCATTATTATTTTCATTATAATTGATACTGTTATTATAATTATCGTTATCAATAACATTAGTATTACCCTCATTTTTGTTATAATTGATGATAAAAATTACACTGATTGTCATCGACATTATCATTGTTATCATAGTGATGATGTTGATTGTAATAAAGATACTGATGAAAATAATAATAATGAAAATAATGATAATTAAGGGAAAGCAATGATGATGATAATAATCATATATCAGTGAAGATAATTATCATAATGATCATTCTTATCATTATTATTATTTTCATTATTATAACCGTCATATTGTAGTATTAGTGTTTGTGTTAGTATAATTATCAATGATGTTATTATCATTGCGGTTATTATATATTTTTTCATTATCAGCATTTCTATTATTAATATCATATTTATCTTTATTGTTATCATTAAACTTGTTAATATCATTGTCATTATCGCTGTTATCATTATTATCATCATTAACATTACCATTGTTATCATTTTCATCATTATTATCATTCCTATCAATATTATCATTACTATTACCTTCTCCTCCTACTCATCATCATCATCATCATCATTATTATCAACATCACCATCTTACTTATTTTTTCATCGTCATCATCTTCATCATCACAATCATCATAATACTTATTAAGAGAAACAGACAGACAGACAGACAGAGAGTAGACGATAGTTATCCCATTCCCCGAGACATCCTATCTAAGAAACATAGGGCTTCTCAGTGTCAATATTTGCACCCAAGTATCCAAAGCCGAACCTCCTTCCATAGATCTTGAAGAATAAGTCCTTAAGTATACACCACATTTTCCTCTTTATTTTCCCTTTTGCTCTACGATCAATAAGCAAGGAACTTAAGGCCCCAAGATTATTATTGTT
>NC_091556.1:13185852-13190852 GCF_042767895.1 Penaeus vannamei | reverse complement strand
TCATTATAATTAATACCACTGCTATTCCACTTTTATTATTATCATCATTATCAATATTATCGTTAATATCATTATTTCCGATATTATTATTTAAATTGTTATTCTATCATCATCCCCATTTTTTTTATAATCATCATTATTTATTTTATCAATATTATCAACATTATCCTTTCTATCATTATTATCAATGCTATTATTATTCCTATTATAATCATTATCATTTTTATCATTTTTATCATTGGTATTATTAACATTATTGCATCCTCACTATTACCATTATCAACACCCATAAAGCAGTTTGTTAAACAGCTGAATCCCAAGAGTGTGGCATTCAAGCACACCCAAGAGCTGTCCCCGAAGGAGACAAAGATAAAATAGTAATAATGATAATATTAATGATGATAATAATGATAATAATAATCATATTAATGATAATAATGATGATGATAATAATAATGATAATAATAGTAATAATAATAATAATAATAATAATAATAATAATAATAATAATAATAATAATAATAATAATAATAATAATAATAATAATAATAATAACAATAATAATAATAATAATAATAATAGTAATAATAATAATAATAATAATAATAACAATAACAACAATAATAACAATAATAAAAGTAATTGTAGTAACAACAATGACAATGATAATAGTAATCACAATAATAATGATAATTATGATAATAATAACAATAATACTGATAATAACGATGAAGAAATAACAAAGTCCTTGTGTCCCCTGAACCGCCTTATGAACTCCGACAGCTTTCCCGAGAAGCGATATGAGACTGAGTGGATAGACTGCACTTGCTTCGTCTCTGTAGTTTAAGGTTTCCTCAGAAGCCACAAGGCAGAGAACTAGAAGGAAATCCCTGATAAACTTGTGGCCACGGACCGGAATATGAGTTGCCAGATGTCGCCGAAAATGTACTTACTATACGCCCACCTTGATAGAATCCTAAACATGAGAGACGTGATTAAATATTTCGCCAGAAAATTAGTTTTTTTCTGGGAACACTGCAAGCAACAGTGCTATAAAGGATGAATGAAATAATTAATCCAGAACTTTATCGTAGAAAGCCTTTTTTGGAATTAAACTATAGCATTGGAATATTTGTATCATTTCCATACCAATTATTTATCAGAGCTCTGTATGACTGTCTATCAGTATATATATATATATATATATATATATATATATATATATATATATATATATATATATATATATATATATATATATATATATATATAAATTACTCGTATGATACCTATTTCACCCCCACAGGTTTCCATATCATTGATATCCTTTCTAAAGACAGGACCTGGAAGACTATTTATTTGACATATAGTGTGAAAAAAAGCTTTGAATTGATGATCCAAAGTAGCAAATGAATTGTTAAAGCGATCTCATAAACCCCAAACAAGTTTGATTATTCATTTCCATGAAAAATAAAAGATGGAAGTTTAACACATGGCATTTTTGGTGCTACATGTGTTATTTATATTTTTATCATAGCTTTTATTATCATTATCACTATTATTATTATTATTTAGTAGTAGTAGTAACAGTAGCAATAGTACTAATAGTACAAGTACTATTGGTAGTAATAGTAGAAATAGTAATAGGAGCAGTAGAAGTAACATTCGTAGTAATTGTCGTAATGGTAGTAGTAGTAGTAGTAGTAGTAGCAATGGAAGTAGTAGTAATAGTAGCAGAAGTAGTAGCAGTAGCAGCAGCAGCAACAGTATTAGTAGTTGTAGTAGTAATATCATTACCATTATTTCTATTGATATTATCGTAATTAACGTCATGATAAAAAAACATAAGTGACTGATATGTAATTGTTTCTATCATTATCATTATCATCATCATTGTTGTCGTTATTATAATCAATGATATTATTATCATTTTCACTATTATTATTATCATTGACATTATTATTATTATTTAAATATTATTATTATTATTTCTATGATTATTGTTATTACTATTATCATTAATATTATTACTATTAATATTATTATTATCATTATTATTATTTTCATTATTATTATTATTATTATTATTATTATTATGATCATCATTATTATTATTATCATTATTATTATTATTTTCATTATTATTGTCCATATATTTTCATTATTATCACTGTTAACATGGTTGTTGATTATCATCAAATAATTATCATCTATCATTATCATTGTTACTACTATTTTCATTGTCGAAATTGTTGTGATTTTTATTATCATTATAATCATTATCATTATTATCATCATTATCATCATTATTATCAGTACTGCTATATCATTGTAATATTAATAGAAATTGTCATTATTATCATTATTGTTATTAATACTGTTATCAATTTTAGTATCGTTATTATTATTAATATTACCATCATCATTATTATTATCATCATCGTCATTATAATCCTTATCATTATTATTAGCCCTATCATTATTATTGCCATTACCGTTATTATCTTTACTTTTATCATAGATTCAATTATGATTACTTTTGCCATTATTATTATTATAATTATCATTATCGTCATTTTTATTAATATTGTGATTATTATTATTATTATTATTATTATTATTATTATTATTATTATCATCACTATCATAATCATCATTATAATCATTATCATGATCATTATAATCATAAAGGATATTATTATCATTATTATTCTAACATTATCATCATAATCATTCACCATCCAATTTAAGCAGAAAGACTCCTCAGCGAATCTCCAACTCGTTTTATTATTATTATTATTATTATTATTTATTATTATTATTATTATTATTATTATTATTATTATTATTATTATTATCATTATTATTATTATTATTATTATTATTATTATTATTATTATTATTATTATTATTATATTATTATCATTATTATTGTTATTAATGTATTATTGTTATTATTATCATCATCATTATCATCATAATTTATTATTATTATTATTATTATTATTATTATTATTATTATTATTATTATTATTATTATTATTATTATTATTATTATTATTATTATTATTATTATCATCATTATTAACATTATTATCATTATTTTTATCATAACTTTTATCATTATTAACATTATTATCATTATTTTTATCATAACGTTTATCATTATTGTTATCATTATTTTTATTATTATCATTATTGTTATTATTTTTATTATGTTATTATCATTATTATTAGTTGTAGTATTGTTATTATTATTATAATCATAATTATAATTATTATTATTGTTATTATTACTATGATTATTATTATTTTCATAAATATCAATCGTCTTCTTTCTCCTCTTCATCTTCTTTTTCTTTTTTCTGTTCCTTCGTCTTTTTCTTCATCTTTTTCGTCCTTTTCTTCTTCATTTCTTTTTCTTTTTCTTCCTCCTCTTCCTCCTGCCCCTCTTCTTTTTCTTCTTCTTTTTCTTCTTCCTCTTCTTCTTCCACTCCTTTCGCGCTAGCAGGAGCAGAAGCCACGCCTGAGTCAGCTGGGAGCAGCATGTTTCGCCCTACCCCCCACCCCCACCCCCATCCCCAACCACCACTCCTTACCCCATGCAGTTTCAGAGGACTTTCCCCGCCATCACGTCACAGTCTTGGGGATAAACAGTGGATTACTTGTTAAAATTATCCCCTTAAATCCAGGAAATCCAATCTTGGACTATTTTACTACGGCGATGTGAAAAGTTTAGGGGGGATGTTACCAAAGTTCCGTCGTCTGATGCAGCTTCTTCGCGGTGGATGTGGGGAAGGTGTGGGGAAGTTTGGGGGAGATTTGGAGGTGTGGGGGAGATTTTTTGGGAGTGGTATAGGGTATTAGATGGGGATAGGGGGGAGATTTTGAGGTGTGGGGGAGGTTTTTGGGGAAGGGTATTAGATGGGGATAGGGAGGAGGGGGTAATCGGGGAAGGAACAGAATCGGTTGGGGGAAAGGGAGGAGAAAATGTAAAGGGAGATTTTGAAGTGGGGGGGGGGGGGATTTGGAGGTGTGGGGGAGATTTTGGGGGAAGGGTCTTAGATGGGGGATAGGGAAGGGAGGGGTAATCGGGGAAGGAACAGAATCGGTGGGGGAAAGGGAGAGGAAAATGTAAGGGGAGATTTTGAAGTGTGGGGGAGATTTGGGGGTGTGGGGAGATTTTGGGGGAAGGGTATTAGATGGGAGATAAGGAGGGGAGGGGTAATCGGGGAAGGAACAGAATCGTTTGGGGGAGAGGGAGGGGAAAATGCAAGGTGTGTCTGGGGTAACAACGATTAATCTTAGGGGAGGAATAGAGATAGCAACGGGGGGAAAGCAGTGTGAAATGTTGGCTGACTTTAGGAGTGGGGAATTAATCTTAGGGGAGGAGCAGAGGTGGTGGGGGAAAAGGGGGAGAAGAAAGGAAGAGATATGTAATATATCTGTAGGGGTGGGGGAGAAATAGTCTCAAAAAAAGAACAAAGATAGTTGCTTATGAAAATGTAAGATGGGGAAATAATAACAGGGAAAAAAACGAATATGGATGGGGGAAATGCAGTGTGAATCTCGTATTAGAAGTGAGGAAAGCTGCTCTCAGGGAAAACGGAGTTAATTAGGGGAAAAAGGGGGGGAGATGAAATATGTTGGGGGTTAGAAAACTTCCTCTCAAGGGGAAGAATAGCGATGTTTAGGGAAAAAGGGGAAATCTCTAGTGTTTCTGGCAGCTTAACAGAGAAATCAGTTTTAAAAGATAGATATCCAGTGTTTATCTAACAAGTTAAATCTTTATATCTATTTGATGTTCATTTACCTTTGTATGAGGAGAAGTACTCTTAATTCAGTAATGATTTACCTGGTGAATTAATCTTTTAGTGTTCCTGAATTCTAGCTATTACACTCATAGATAATTGTAATAGATAATTGATTGAATATTTGACCGATAGATATACAGTATATAGACATAGGATGGCGAATACACAGATAGACAGTAAAAATTA
>NC_091556.1:13175852-13180852 GCF_042767895.1 Penaeus vannamei | reverse complement strand
AAAAGAAATAATAGTTGTTCTTCTAGTAGTAGTAGTAAGAGTATTAATTAACAGTATTGTTTTGGTCTTAATATCATTATTAATAATTATCCTTGTCATTATTATGATTATCATCATCTTCATTGTTATTATTACTATTATCATAATTATTATTGTAATTTTTATTATCATTATTATCATTAATATTATTATCATTATAATTATCATCATTGCTGTTGAAAAAATAATATTTAATAATGATAATAATGAAGACTGTGATAATGATAATCTTTATAATAATGATTGTTATTATCATTATTATTTTCATCATCATCATTATTATCATCATTATTATTATCATTATTATTATTACTTTTACTATTATTATTATTATTATCATTATTATTATTATTATTATTATTATTATTATTATTATTATTATTATTATTATTATTATTATTATTATTATTATTATCATTATTTTCATTATTATTATCATTATTATTATTACTATTACTGTTATTATTATTATTATCATTATCATTATTATTATTATTATCATCATTATTATCATTATTATTATTATCATTATCATCATCATTACTATTATTATTATCATCATCATAGCTATTTTATTATCATTATCATTGATATAATTATTATCATTATTATTATCCTTATTATCATTCTTATTGGTAGTAGTAGTAGTAGTAGTATAATCATTATCATTGTAACTATTATTATTATTATTATTATTATCATTATCATTCTTATTATCATTATTATCATTATTATTATTATTATTATTATTATTATTATTATTATTATTATTATTATTATTATTATTATTGTTATTATTATTATCATTATTATTATTATTATTATTATTATTATTATTATTATTATTATTATTATTATTATTATTATTATTATTATTATTATTATTATTATTATTATCATTATCAACATTATTATTACTATCATAATTATAGTTATTTTTATTACTATTATCAATATCATTATCATTACCATTATCATGATCGTTATCATTACTATTATCGCTATAATCATTATTGTTATTATCATCATTATCCTTGCTATCATCACTGTTATTATTAATATTATTATTATAATTATTATTATCATTATTGTTTTTGTTGTTTTGTTATGATTTTTATTATTGTTATATAATTCTTATAATTATTATTATTATTAATATTACTGATAGTATCATTATGATTATTACTATTGTTATTATTACTATTGTTATTATTACTATTATTAGTATTATTACCATTATTATTTTTATCATTATTATCATTGTTATTATTGCTATCATTATCATGATAATAATAATAATAATAATAATTATTATTATTATTATTATTATTATTACTATTATTATTACTATTATTATTATTATAAAAAAAAATGTTATTATACTTTTTATTGTCAGCATCACTGATATTATCCTTATTACTAATATTAATATCTTTATCATTATTATTATTATCATCATTTCTAGTATCATTTTCATTTTCATCATCAATTTCACAATCATATTTATGAAGATTATCATTATCACAGTCTTTTCATTATCACACTCACTATTAGCATGAAAATCGTCATCATTGTTATGAAATCAACTATTTAACTGACTGATATTACTCTAACAATAAAAAGAATCTTTTATAACAATAAAAGCTTCATTTATTATTGCTACTGATGTCTTAGCATTGCCATTATCATATCATAGGCCTCAAAACATATTCTTATTTGTTTATATTCTCTGACTCTCCATATTATTTCTTCTTTAACAAAAGCATGATTAAAATTCTCTTGTACACTACATATACCTCACTGCTTTTAGAGATTTTAGGGAATGGCTGGCTTCAACATTGCAACACTGCATCTTCTCATTTCGCCTGTTATTTCGTGCAACCTTCGGCCTTGCACGTGTAGCCGCAGCCGCTTCGTAATGCTGTCTCCTCCAGACCGCGCCAAAGGCAGTCGTGTTGCGCTTTGGGCTTTATCAGGCCGTCGGATCCTCGCCATTTCTTGCTCCTCCTCCTTCACATCCGCCATCCGAGCCTCGCGCTGACACAGATGCTCGGAGATGACCGCCACTTCGGGAGACTTGATGAGTGCTGGCGGCCTCGCATCTTCGAGGTTGCGGCGTGTCTCGGATTGTTGGTCGTGATGCATGGGCGGCACCGGAGGCCTCGTATACCGGCTTGGGGGAGAATGCAGGCGAGATAAACATTTACAGTAGACGGTGTCGCTGTAATTTTACGAAATTGCGTTTCCTCTTCAGGCGGGTCGCGAGGGAGAGGGCGCGCGGCGTGGTTCCTGGCTCTGGTCTTGTGCCCCGAGTGTGTACTTTGGAGGAATCAATATACAAGCTTGTGGAGGTAAGATACGTGGGTGGAGCTAGATCATGGATGGGAAATTCACGAGAATGAAACAGAACCTTCTTTCAATTCTGCAAACCAAGAGAACAAATAGAGTACTATTAGCTTTTTTACTCGGGATCAATGGAGGGAGGGAGCGGCAATAAATCACCCACTCGCTCTACACACACTGCAATGCCGGGTAAGCAACAGATATTTTTCACCGCTAACAGTCTTTCTTTCATCCGGACTTTACTTCATCTTGTCTGTCTATATAAAGAAGAAAGTTTTTTGGACTCATTATTACATCGACTTCTTGTCATATCACAGTCAGAAATTATTATTTTACAGTTGAGATTGCCTATTGCCAAAGGTTGATATATATCTAGTGCAAGATCCGATTCACTGCTGTGGAGGCAATTAGATTCTTTATTACACATTAATATTTCGAAACTCTTGAAAAAAAAGTCAATGGGTTTGTACGAGTGTATTCATAAAACAGCACGACAGCATCAATAACAATCAGCATCTACGACCCACTGACCATACTATTTGTTGAATCCCCTTTAGAGTAAGGGTTATCGCCCCCCCCCCCCCGTCCCCGTAATCCCGCCCTGTTCTGGTAAGATAATATTCATGTCTTCGTAGAATTTAAGATTTAAGAAACGAATGTAAAAATCTGTTTTTTTATCAACTGCTTACAATTCCAGTTGGAGAAGGACACCTAATTTAGGAATAATTATGTGCATGTTTAAACCTATTGTTCAGGTAATAAATTTAATTAATTTCTCAGCGACATGAACAATGATTATTTTTCTTATCTAATTAGTTCATGCACAGTATTGTTCCCTGTTAACTAGAATACAATTCACACGGGATTATATTACAATACATTCCAAGTTGTGTTGAGACAGAGGAATTATCTATTTATCTATTTCCTGAATTATTATGGACCGCAGTGCCACGTGCTCCATGTGTGTTTCATGCCGCCCCTTGATTTATGTTTTCAATTATCATCATTCTGTAATAAATCCCTCCCCCCCCTCCCCCCTTGATTGACGTTATGCTTTAGTGTGTATAATTCATAAATATGTGTAGTAAGGTCATTTATCAGCATTTAGATTCTCTTAATGGAACTAATCCTCCGGAATATTTTCACGCTTAGAGCAGATTTTAAAGTCAGTAAGACAAAAATTCATAAATAAAACAGAAGAAAAGATTACACATTAGAAGCCAAGGAATATTCCACAAGAGTTACATAACATTCGTTTTCTCTAAACAAATATCTAACTCTTGCAAATGAAATAAACATAACACGTTCTTCTTCCCGTGAGATAAATGCCATATCATACAACATTACGGCGAATCTTCTCCCCTCAGTTAACTCAAACACGCCAAGGAAGCCGGTGGATGACGTTTCGCCTAATTAGCACAGTCGAAACGCGGCGCCCAGATGCTTCCTTCCCCTCCAGTCGCCACCTAAATTTGTCTCCTCTGCTGGGAGTTTCCCCTCGAGGACTATTTCGGGCTCCCCTCGTCCTTCCCCTCTTCCTAGCCAACATCCTCACTTAACTAAATGATAACAGTTTGTCGCTGTCACCCGAGACACAATAAACAATGAAGCGACGCCGGGTGATGGACGCATATTCTGCTTCTGTGACGAGTGGTATTATGCCTGCTGCGCGCCGTCACAGGAGCTGCTGCCGCCTTGTTATTCTCGCAGGAAGGGAGGAGCTTCGGCCTGTCGCGGGGACGTCAGCCTCGGCTCTCCCTTTCTCCCTCTGTCTGTCTGTCTCTGGTTCTCTCTGTGTCCCTGTCTCTGGTTCTCTCTGTGTCCCTGTCTCTGGTTCTCTCTGTGTCCCTGTCTCTGGTTCTCTCTGTGTCCCTGTCTCTGGTTCTCTCTGTGTCCCTGTCTCTGGTTCTCTCTGTGTCCCTGTCTCTGGTTCTCTCTGTGTCCCTGTCTCTGGTTCTCTCTGTGTCCCTGTCTCTGGTTCTCTCTGTGTCCCTGTCTCTGGTTCTCTCTGTGTCCCTGTCTCTGGTTCTCTCTGTGTCCCTGTCTCTATCTGGTTCTGGCTCTCTCTATGTCCCTCTATTTGTCTCTGGCTCTGTCTCCCTCCCTCCCCCCCTCCCTCCATCTCTCTCTCTCTGTCTCTCTCTCTCTCTCTCTCTCTCTCTCTCTCTCTCTCTCTCTCTCTCTCTCTCTCTCTCTCTCTCTCTCTCTCTCTCTCTCTCTCTCTCTCTCTCTCTCTCTCTCTCTCTCTCTCTCTCTCTCTCTCTCTCTCTCCTCTCTCTCTCTCTTCTCTCTGCTTCTCTTCCTTTATCTATATATCTCAATTCATCCTCCCGTTATACCTTTTCCTTCCCGACCGTCTCCATTTACCTCGCCCCTTTCTCCCTCTCTTCTTCATGCCTTTCGCTTTAGCTCTCCCTTCCTTCTCTCTGTGGTACCTGTGTGTGTGTGGGGGGGGGAGGTGTACATGGGAGTGTTTCTCCTTTTGTGTATTGGTGTGTCTGCAAAAGAAAAAATGTATCAAATTGCGAAATTATTTACCTTTTTTTTAAATATCGTTAACGTGATGCAACCTTTAGTTGAACAATGTCAGCTTTGATTATAACTTATTTCATTTCTCT
>NC_091556.1:13165852-13168352 GCF_042767895.1 Penaeus vannamei | reverse complement strand
CCTCTCCCTCTCCCCTCCTACTCTATCCCACTCCCCCCTTCCTTCCCTCTTTCCCTCTCCCTCTCTCCTCCTCCTACTCTATCCCACTCCACCCCTTCCTTCCCTCTTCCCTCTCCCTCTCCCCCTCCTCCTACTCTATCTCACTCCTCTCTTCCTTCCCTCTTTCCCTCTCCCTCTCCCCTCCTCCTACTCTATTCCACTCCCCTCTTCCTTCCCTCTTTCCTTCTCCCTCCCCTCCTCCTTTTCTATCCCAGTCCCCCCTTCCTTCCCTCTTTCCCTCTCCCTCTCCCTCCTCCTACTCTATCCCACTCCCCCCTTCCTTCCCTCTTTCCCTCTCCCTCTCTCCTCCTCCTACTCTATCCCACTCCCCTTTTCCCTCTCCCTCTTCCCTCCTATTACTCTATCCCACTCCGCTCTTCCTTCCCTCTTTCCCTCTCTCTCTCCCCACCTCCTTCTCTATCCCACTCCCCTCTTCCTTCCCTCTTTCCCCTTCATCTGGTCCTTCTCGCTCTCTCCTCTCCTTCTTGGGCCTCCTCTCTCTTCCCTCCTTGAGATTACCTCTCTCTTCTCTCTTTCTTCTCTTTCTGGACCTCCTCTTTCCCTCCTCCCCCTTGTTCTAGGCTCTCTCCCCTCCTTCTGGGCCTCCTCTCACTCTCATCCTCCCCGTCCTCCCCCCCCCCGCCTCTTCCTTGCCCTCCCCTCTCTCCCCGCCTCTCTTCCCACCTTCCTTTTTATCTTTTTTCTTATCCCCCCTCCTTTTTCTTGACTCAATTCTTTTCTCTCCCTCTCCTTTCTCTTTTCATTCTTCTGTTTTTTACCCCTCGGCGCCCCTCCCCTTCTCTTCTCTCTTCTCTCGCCAAACTTTTACCATTCTTTGTCTTCTATCTTCTCATCCTCTCTCCTTCTTCAAATTTTCTCTCTCTTCTCCTCTTTCTTCTCTGCTCGTTCTCCCTTCCTTCATCCGAGTCTTCTCTTCCCCTCCCCTCCTTTCTCTTCGCTCCTTTTTCTACTTCTGCATTATTCCTCTTCCCTTCTCTTTGTTCTCATCTCATTTCTTCTATCTCTCTTCATCCCAGTCTTTTTCTTTTTGCTGCGTCTTCCCTCCTCTTCTTTCCTACCTTCTCTATATCCTGTATATTTAAATATGTGTTTATATATATATATATATATATATATATATATATATATATATATATGTATATATATATATATATATATATATATATATATATATATATGTATATACATAA
Organism: Penaeus vannamei; assembly: GCF_042767895.1. Classification (NCBI taxonomy): domain Eukaryota; kingdom Metazoa; phylum Arthropoda; class Malacostraca; order Decapoda; family Penaeidae; genus Penaeus; species Penaeus vannamei. Next base: position 13,167,102 of record NC_091556.1, on the reverse strand, counting down.
TATAATAATATATATATATATATATATATATATATATATATATAATATATATATATAAATTTATTATTTATATATATATATATATATATATATATATATATATATATATATATTATATATATATATATATATTATATATATATATATATATTATATATATATATATATAATATATATATATATATATAATATATATATATATATATTATATATATATATATATAATATATATATATATATATAATATATATATATGTGTGTGTGTGTGTGTGTGTGTGTGTGTGTGTGTGTGTGTGTGTGTGTGTGTCTCCCCTCCTCCTACTCTATCCCACCCCCCCCCCTCCCTTCCCTCTTTCCCTCTCCCCTCTCCTCCTCCTACTCTATCCCCCACTCCCCCTTTCTCTCTCCCTCTCCCCTCCTATTACTCTATCCCACTCCGCTCTTCCTTCCCTCTTTCCCTCTCCCTCTCCCCTCCCCTCCTTCTCTATTCCAGTCCCCTCTTCCTTCCCTCTTTCCCCTCCATCTGGTCCTTCTCGTTTTCTCCTCTCATTCTTTGGGGCCTCCTCTCTCTTCCCTCCTTGAGATTACCTCTCTCTTCTCTCTTTCTTCTCTTTCTGGACCTCCTCTTTCCCCCCTCCTCCTTGTTCTAGCCTCTCCCCTCCTTCTGGGCCTCCTCTCACTCTCATCCTCCCCGTCCTCCCCTCCCCCGCCTCTTCCTTGCCCTCCCCTCTCTCCCCGCCTCTCTTCCCACCTTCCTTTTTATCTTTTTTCTTATCCCCCCTCCTTTTTCTTGACTCAATTCTTTTCTTTCCCTCTCCTTTCTCTTTTCATTCTTCTGTTTTTTACCCCTCGGCGCCCCTCCCCCTTCTCTTCTCTCTTCTCTCGCCAAACTTTTACCATTCTTTGTCTTCTATCTTCTCATCCTCTCTCCTTCTTCAAATTTTCTCTCTCTTCTCCTCTTTCTTCTCTGCTCGTTCTCCCTTCTTTCATCCGAGTCTTCTCTTCTCCTCCCCTCCTTTCTCTTCGCTCTTTTTTCTACTTCTGCATTATTCCTCTTCCCTTCTCTTTGTTCTCATCTCATTTCTTCTATCTCTTCTATCTCTCTTCATCCCAGTCTTTTTCTTTTTGCTGTGTCTTCCCTCCTCTTCTTTCCTACCTTCTCTATATCCTGTATATGTAAATATGTGTTTATATATATATATATAATATATATATATATATATATATTATATATATATATATATATATAT
>NC_091556.1:13138617-13143617 GCF_042767895.1 Penaeus vannamei | reverse complement strand
AATTGGCATCATCATTATAATCTACATTGCCATATTTATCATACTCATTTACATTTCTTTTTTTTTACGATAGGGCCTACATCCCCTCCCCCTCTTCAACAGAGGGTCATTGTCATCAGTTTATTATCATTATAATCATCATCACTTTTATAATTATTATCATTTTTATTGGCGTCTTTCCCATAATCATTTACATTTCATTTTGGTTTTCATCTCTTCCCCCTACGATAAGGCCTTAAGATAAAGTGTCATTATTATCAACACTATCAACATTTTAATCATCGTCATTGGTATCATCATCATAATCTTCATTGCCATCTTTATAATAACCATTCATATATTTTTCTTTATTTTATTTTTTTTTTAAATTCTTCTCTTCCCCTTACGATAAGGTCTAAACCCCCTCTATCTCTCCACCAAAGTGTAATCATTATCAGCACTATAATTTTAATCATCGTCATTGGTATCATCATCATAATCTTCATTGCCATCTTTATAATAACCATTCATATTTTTTTCTCTTCCCATTACGATAAGGTCTACACCCCTCTACCTCTCCACCAAAGTGTTATCATCATCAGTGCTACCATCATTATAACCACCATAACTTTCATCGTTATCATCATTCTTAATCTTATTACTACAATCATCCTTCTCTTCCCGTTACGACAAGGCCTAACAATGAGGTGTCATTATCATCCCTACTATCATCATTACAGTCATCATAGTTGAACATCATCATTATAATCTCCCTTGCCATATTTACCATAACCATTCACATTTCTTCTTTGATATCCTTCTCTTCCCCTTTCCTATAAGGACTACACACCCCGCCCCTCTCCCTCTCCACCTAGGTCGACCCCCCGTAGCCTCTCTCCCCATAACTCCGCCACCTATGGAGATTACGAGGTACCTTATCCTCGAAAAAACTCGACGCAGATAGACGCGGCATCATCATTAAATCGCTTAATTGCGGCGGGCTTCATCCCAGGTATATGGGACGGCCTGCGGGTTAATTAATTGGATGGGATAGTATAACTTAGCTCCTTGTGGGTGTTCTTCCTATCCCTAGTGTATATGTATGTTTCTAAGTGTTTCTTATCTTTTTATCTCTCGTTTTCTCTTTGTTTGTCTGCCTGTCTGTGTGTCTGATCTCTCCCGCACTCTCTCTCTTTGTCTCTCTCTCTCTCTCTCTCTCTCTCTCTCTCTCTCTCTCTCTCTCTCTCTCTCTCTCTCTCTCTCTCTCTCTCTCTCTTCTCTCTCTCTCTCTCTCTCTCTCTCTCGTTCTATCTATTCTCTTCGTCTGTTTATCTGCCTGTCTGTCCATCTCTCTGTCTATCTTCCTATTTTTCTATCTATATATCTAATCTAGCTATTATCTAGCTATCTGTATGTGCATCTGTCTGTCCATCTATCTATCTATCAATCTATCTATCTACTTATCTACCTATCTATCGATATGTGTCTATTTATCTCTCTGTACATACATCTATCTATCTAATTTTCTGATTGTTTGCTTGTGTATCTGCCAACGTATCTATCTATCTATCTTTCTTTATCTATTTATTTATCAAGGAAGGAACGTCAGAAACTTTATAATTTCCGTGTTATATATTCATAGTTTCTTTAGCGGGCACTAAAACTGTTTGTTAAAATGTTTGTTTTTCCTTATTCTTTGAACAGAATTATTATATCAGGTGTCAATATCAGAAAAGAGAGAAATAAATACACACAAAAAAAAACATAGAAAATATAAGGTAAAAAATGACGACAACATATAAATAAACAAGGAAAAAAAAGAAAGAAAAAAAGGAAAAGGGGAAAAATACATACGTGAATAATCAAAACAGAAAAAAAAACAGAAAAGGGAAAAATGCATACATTAAAGACATACAAACACACACACACACATACGTACGACAGAATCAATGCCTCCATTCTGACGAAAGTGACACGCAGGTCTTCCCGACGCAGCGGGGGGGGGGGGGTGTCTTCGGCTTACACATCCAACTCAAGCCTCTGCCATATGTCATGGAATTCAATATTGTGATACACATCAGCTTATCCTTGGGCGATCGAAGGCTTAGGTGGGTGGGTGGGGGGGGGGGGGGGGAGGGGGGCAGGCTTGTTCCTTGGTTCTTTCTCTTGACTTTGTGGATTCGGATGTGTTTTTGGGTGTGTGGGTGTGTATACGTGTGTTTGTTTGTGGGTGTGTGTTTGTGTTTGTGTGTGTGTGTGTTTGTGAGTGTTGTTACGGGCGTGTGTTTGCGTTTGTGTGTGTGTTTGTTTGTGCGTGGTTGTGGTTGTGGGTGTGTGTTTGCGTTTTGTTTGTATGTGTGCGTGTGGGTGTGGTTGCGAGTGTTTTGCGTTTGAGTGTGTGTTGCGTGTTTGTCTGTTTGTTTGTGGCTGTATGGTTGAGAGTGAGAATGTATTTGTGTGAGTGTGTGTCTGCGTGTGTGTATGTGTGGTAAGGTATGTATAAATACTTATGTATGCATGATTTAATCAGTGATATATTTAATGAAATACGGTTTAAATCTCTGATACAAGGCACGTAATACCTCTCATCTTCTATCATCACTATAGCATTTACATTCCTGAAAGTTGGGCCAACTTCAGGCTAGGAAATAATTAACATAATAAAAAGAAAAACAAAAATGAATACCTTTTAAAGTAAATTAGAATCAGAAATATGTCCCTTAGAGATAGATGAGAAAACTTAATGAGGATAAGTTTCTACACTCTACATGAATATAAAAGTTGTCTTATCTATAGTCTCTGTTGCTACAGAAGAAAAAAAATCTGAAATAGTATCTGTATAAATACTCTAAAACATACTTCTATCCACTACTCTCTCAATTAAGACCAGGAGGAGGAGTGCAATGAATTATGGGAGAGAAAGACAGAACGAAAGAAAGAGAGACAGACAAACAGAGAGACAGACAGACAGGCAGAAACACATACACACCCACAGTCGGATGTCTACAGATTATTTTCTTGAATAAGAAAGGGAAAAGAATAAAAAATTCTGCGGTGATATTGAATTTTGATCAGAGCAAAGGAAAGAATGATATGAGAAAATCAGAATGGGGAGGAGGAGGAAGAAGAGATAGATACATACATACATTCATAGGAAGAAAGATAAATAATTTGATAGCTAGTAGGTAGACAGATAGATAAATATATAGACAATTTGACAGATAAATAGTGCTATAGATAGATGGCTAGATAGTTACACAGACAGACAGACAGATAGATAGAGACATGTATAGATAGATTTACAGAGAGACTCATAGATACAGAGATAGAGAGAGAGCGGGAAGGAGACAGAGAGAGAGCGGGAAGGAGAAACAGAGAAGAAACAGAGACATACATTCATAAAGACAGACAGAGAGAGCGAGAGAAAAGGGAACAAATCCCTGAAAAAATTATCAATAGGCCTAGAGAACAAAGTTCAAAGTTGTCTGACAGGTAAGCCACAAGTTTCCTTACGTCTGCGTTAACGTAAGTTTTCTCACACACCGCTCGGATCTATGGACCAACAGTTAATGAAAAGGAAAAAAGACAATTTTGAATTAAGTTCGTGCTATTTCTTCGTTTTTTTTTTCTTTCTTTCTCTTCTTCTTCCTTTCTTTCTTTTTTTCTTTTTTTAGAAGGGAAATAGAGTAAGAGCATAAAGGTGTCCCGAAAACTGGTAACGAAAGAGGACAAGATGTTAAATTAGATAAATCAAGACTCTCTTTCAGACATGAAGGCTTGAGGGAGACTGTTACAATGAGCATCAAAACAATCAAAGGAAGTTAGTTCTTTAGCAAATTACCTAAAGCTGGACGTCTTTGATGCTTCAAAACAAAAGAAGCTCAGTAACATACCATGTGTATGTCTCAATCAATCAGATATGAATGAATTAAAACCGACGTATCAAAAAAGGGAACAGAAACTAGGGTGGTGAAGTTAATAACAAATGAATTGATTAAAGAAGTAATTACAGATAAAGAAAGATTGAAAAATAAAACGTTATAAATGTAGGAAATCTAAATCTCATGCTTACCTTCCCTTTGCACATCAGAATTATTATCACTATGACACTCAGGCGACCTCTAAACCTCATCTTTTACTGTCCTCTTGAATAAAGCATTGTCTCTGATATCGATTAGCACCTGCCTGTCGACCTTATTTTTTTTTTTTATACTTTCACGTCCCTGCTGTCCATGTGTGTGTGTGTGTGTGTGTGTGTGTGTATATATATATATATATATATATATATATATATATATATATATATATATATATATATATATATATATATATATACATATATATATATATATATATATAGATATATATATATATATCTATATATTTGTATATATATATATATATATATATATATATATATATATATATATATATATATATATATATATATATATATATACAAATATGTATAGATAGATAAATAGATAGATAGATTGAAAGATTGATAGATAAATAGATAGATGCACAAATACACATAAACCTATTCCCTTTCAGTCTCCTCTCCCTTTTTGCGTCCGATTCGGCGACGTCTCGAGGCAGCGCCCGCGTACGCCGCCCGCCGCCCGTGCTCCCTCCCCCGCCCGCCGCCCCCCGCCCCCGCCCCCCCCCCCCCCCCCGCCGCCATTGTTTGTATTTCCCAGTCAGAGAGACGAGAGATAAAATGTCGCGGTGAGGCCCGGCGACGACCGCGAGCCTCATTGTCCTTCGCTGCGCTCTATTATCTCCATTTTCTTGGAGACAACGAGGATTCGAGAGACTGCCGTATCCCCCTCCTCTCCCTTCCCTCTATTCCCCCTCCTCTCCCTTCCCTCTATTCCCCCTCCTCTCCCTTCCCTCTATTCACCCTCCTCTCCCTTCCCTCTATTCACCCTCCTCTCCCTTCCTCTATCCCCCCTCCTCCCTTCCCTCTATCCCCCCTCCCTCCCTCCCCCTGCCCCCCTCCTCTCCCTTCCCTCTATCCC
>NC_091556.1:13113617-13116117 GCF_042767895.1 Penaeus vannamei | reverse complement strand
AATCATTATCACCATTGTTTTCATCATTATTATCATTATCACTATCATTATCATCATTATCATTATCATCATTACTTTCATTACTATCACCATGATTATTATTTCCATCTTTATCCTCACCTTTATCATCATCGTCATTATCATCATTATCGGATTTATTATCGCTTTTATTATTATCATTAATACTGTGACACAAGAAACAAATAAACATAACATGACCAACGCAAGCAGCTGACTGACGGGTCTTTGACAAAGCAGAACATATAAAGAAAAAAAGAAAAAGAAAAAAAAAAAGAGACAGAGAGAAGGAAAAAAAAATGATCAAAGAATCTGTTCTGCAGAAGTGGCACTGGCAGGCTCTGGCATTCCGCTGGCACTCCGCCTTTGTAACAGTGACATGCCAAGGTTGCTGTGACTTCTTGAGGCGTATCCAAGGCACTGGGACTTCTTAAGGATTTCTCTTGGGGGGCGGCCTCACAGATCTCGCCAGCTGAAACGTGTCTGAAACATGTCTGAAACAGGTCTGGGAAAGGGAGAGATGACACGTGGACAAAAATACATTAACTGATTTTAATTTGTCGGTAGGTCGAAAGAAACGCAAATATTTTTCATTTATTCATATACGGAAAAAAATGGATTTAGACAATTATGATCAACTTAGGAACAAATAAAATGCATTTGTATTTCCCATTTACTAGTGTACAGATTAAATTATTTGCAATCACTTTTACATATTGATAGGTAATTCCAGTGATATCAAATTCAACACGCATATATTGACTAAAGCAAAAATATGATACAAAAAATACATGCAAATAAACTCAAGCAATAAAATTCGAATAAAGAGACATATATGTAGTACAACACACACACACACACACACACACATACACAAGCAGACAAACACATGCACAAGCAAACAAACACACATACAAGCAAACAAACACACACACAAGCAAGCAAACAAACACACACACGCAACCAAACAAACACACACACACGCAACCAATCTCACACAAATACACACACAACCACGCAACCTGAAACGACACACAGACGCAACGCGAACACACCCTCTCGCAAATGCATAATTTGTCCGTGGAAGACAGATTACCCTCCTCCATCAGACAAGCCTCTCATCAACACGCAGACAAGGCAGTCACTCGGGATTCATCAAGGGAACTCATAACACTTTAAATATTACAGCCTCCGAGGATTATGGTAGAGGAGGTAAGAAAAAAAAAATGGTGCTTCGGGTGCTTCCGCTACCATAGATGGTCGTCGTCTTTGGGCACGGGAGGAGAGCGAGAATTTCTTTTGTTTTATTTCGTAGGATATATTTTTTTAATGTATTTTCACCTGTGTTTGGAGTTGTGTTTCTTCGTATTTCTACTCCTTATCTTGTTAATTTTCTAATTAGGTTTAGCTGCTATTTCCTTATAGTTTCTATATTTTCTTCCCTTTCCGACTCTATAATATTTGCTTATTTCCTTCTTCACCCATTTTTTCCAAATATTTCCTCTTTTATTCCCAATATTTCCTCATTTTTCCCGAACTTTGACATACCTTCATCTCCTGTTTCCTCACATTTTCCCTATTTTCTTGTCTATCCTAGAGTTATCGCCTATTTCATACTTCCTCCCTCCACCCTTTTTATTCATCTTCCCAATCCTATAACCTAAAGTTTTTAGCCCATTTCATATTTTTCCTATTTTCTTTTCTTATATACATATTTCTTCACCTTTATATCCTATTCCTTCATATTTTTCCTACAATCCTCACCTCTTTCCTACTTCCTCCCATTCGCATCCCTTTTACTTCATCTTATTAATCCTCAACTCTACTTTTGTATATTGTTTCCTTTGTTTTTTCCCCAGATTTTTCCTGTTTCCTCTAGTCGCTATATATTTTTCTTTCTTTCTTTCTTATGACAGTATACGTTATTTATGACCTGAGAAATGGTCGGAGGTCACGATATGCAGCCTAGTTCATGACCTGCTTTTTGAAGCTTATATATAATTTTGCATTATCTGCTAAATAAAGAAATCTTGTTTACTTGTTCCCTTGTTTGTATAATTTGTGATAATTTAACTGCGAATCACAGGCACCATTCTTCTCATTCATTTCATTGTCATAGATCAGTTACCCGCGATATCATTTTCTTTAATTAATTGAATACTAGTAGTACAGTCTTGACGAGTCTACAGTGGCTGGAAAATATTCTGTAACCCACTATGCGTAAAAGCCTAAATTAACGAGGGAAGGCGAAATTAAAAAGGGAGTGCTTCAGAAAGGACGATGTGTACGGTGGAAACTAATGGTACTTTTCTTTACATAGAAACTGTTAACATAAATGTACAAGCACACGCATTAACAATAATATGCGCGCACACACACACACACACACACACATACATACATACACACACACACACACACACACACACACACACACATACACACACACACACACACAAACTCAAACATACGCACACACGTA
>NC_091556.1:13088617-13091117 GCF_042767895.1 Penaeus vannamei | reverse complement strand
CTCTCTCTCTCTCTCTCTCTCTCTCTCTCTCTCTCTCTTTCTTTCTACCTACCTACCTATTTATCTATCTGCCTATCTATCTCAATCTATCCTCCTTCCACCTTTCTTTTATTCTGAGCTAAAACATTAACGAACCCTCTTCTATTTTCTCCCTCCTAAATCCAATACTTCTTGACCGTAATTCACTTAGGAGTTCCCACATGATAAGGAAGGAGGGATCCGGTCTTTGCTTGTAAAATGCAATATCATATATCTTTTTTGACTGCCTCTGTAAAGCTAAAACGAAAGAGTGAAGGAAAATAACGTCTGACATTTTTGCACGAGCGATTATGATGATCTTTAACAATGCTGAACATTTTTCGAAGCATTTATGGAACTTCTGTTTCAGTGATGAATGCTTTATACACACACACACACACACATACACACACACACACACACACACACACACACACACACACACACACACACACACACACACACACACACACACACACACACACACACACACGCACGCACGCACACACACGCACGAACACACACACAAACTCAATATCAGATGTTTATTTTTTGAAATTCCGGACAAGGCATACGTCCCCGCAAGCAGTAATTTCAGTGAGAACAAAGAAACAAAAAGAGCGAGGACACTGCCATAAGTTTCTTTTCCTTTCCTTCTTTCTTTGATTCCGTGGAGCCTGTGTCTAAGAATTTTTTACAGGAGTCCCATAGGCCTAGGATAATGCTACAATAATATATTATGACTATATATAATTCAAACACATCAAAGCCCCGTAAATTATACATTTCAAATCATATTAGGCTAAAGTGAATAAATGAATAAATAATTTCTAAAATGCAGTTTAATGTACATTCGATTAGACTAAATTAGCTAAAAAAAAAAATACATACATATATATATATATATATATATATATATATATATATATATATATATATATATATATATATAGTTCAATGGACATTCAGTTACATTAAAAACGCAGGTAGCCATCAATGAAACTAGGTTGAGAAAAATAGCGCTAAATGATCTGGTATTAAATTACTCTTGACTATTAAAGACTCTCTCCTTGCGAAAGACAGAGGAATCGAAGATGCTAAGATGTTGCAACTGGAATATGATGCGTTTCAGAGTTTGATGATGATTGGCTAATTTACAATTGTCCAAAAGGAGGGACTGGTCTAAATAGTATTGTTTTAGCTAATTACACCAGCCTGTCAATTACCGTATTAAATAAAGATCATCACCAACCTGCCAGGCATCATCACCAACCGTTTTAAGAAAGAAATTGCGTAGAACTTGTACAAGATATAAAAAAAAACAAATAAAAAGTGAATGGGTAGTGAATTACCCATTTTCCAGATAGCTTGTCCAAGGCCATCGTTAACCTTGATAGCAACGGATGGCTTCCTAGAACGCATTTTCTTTAATACTGGCCGAGAAACTTTTGCTGTTCTCTCGAGGCAAACTTTCTCACTAATGTCTCAGATTTTGTCTTATCTTACCTCCTTGCAAAAATCTCCTGCCAGAAGCCTAGTCTTGCTCTGAGATTACCCTTAAGACTTCCACGTAAAAGTGAAACCTCTCGGATACTGAAAAGAGTGAAATAGCTTCTCTCTTTGACACGTTTTTGAAAGACATGAATATATCGTGAAATACATAAATATATATAAATATTGACACATATCGTTGAAATACATAGATACATATCGTGGTTTGTGAAGCTGACAAAAGCAACAAAGGTAAGAAGCTGGTCAGTAGTATTTTCACGAAATAGTTATATCACACTGCTCTTCGTACAAAAGTTTGTATTTAATAGACCTGGAATGTCCATTTTAGGTCGGGGAATATGTAAGGGACAACAAACAAAAAAATTGTGATATTTATCTTTATTTGTTTCACATAAAGACGCTGACAATATAAAGGCCGAAATAATTTTAATAAAAGTAACCGAAAAAAATCTTAATCATTTAGTTCATTAATGAAAACAGGGGAATAATCATACGACATTTTTCCGGTATCGGCAAAATACTATACCATGAACGAAATGTATTATCACAATTCATCCATTATTATGTGTAGGCGGGTGAGTGTATGTGTGTGTGTCTGTTTTACAGTATATGAAACAGGACAGTGTGTTGTGTAGTCCTGAGCTCCTCCTGGAAGGGGGGGAGGGGGTCATTGTAAAGATTATTATCATAATTAATAAGGTGCTGCGTTTTTGCACCGGTTTTCTTTCCTCTCTATGTGCCTTTCAATCTATCTATCTATATATCTATTTAACTGCCTAAGTACATATTTATCTCCCCTGCTCTCTCTCTCTCGCTCGCTCTCTCTCTTTCTCTCTCTCTCTCTCTCTCTCGCTCGCTCTCTCTCTTTCTCTCTCTCTCTCTCTCTCTCTCTCTTCCATTCCCAGAGCCAGCAATCATTTACATTGATAAATAAAACCACATTTAGCTAAGTGGAAATTGGTCCGAGTAA
>NC_091556.1:13071117-13073617 GCF_042767895.1 Penaeus vannamei | reverse complement strand
AAAGAAGAAAGAAAAACAAAGCAAGACAAGAAAGAAGAAGAAAAACAGAGTAAGGCAAAAAAGAAGAAAGAAAAAGAAAGCAAGACAAGAAAGAAGAAAGAAAAAACAAAGCAAGACAAGAAAGAAGAAAAGAAAATCAAGGCCATAGAAATCCAAGCAAGGCAAGACAACCAAGATAAGCAAGCCAAGCCAAGCCAAGCCAGCCAGCGCATCGAAAATGACCGTTCGAACCCCACCGCATGGAAAATAGAACCCGCATCCCTTCATTCATAATTAACCCGGCTTCTATCGAGTGCCAGAGTGCCATTCAGGTACAACCTTTGACACCAGTTGCTCCTTTCCCACAGCGTAATCAGTGCCAGGGAGGGAGAAGAAGGGAGGGAGGGAAGGAAGGGAGGGAAGGGAGAAGGGAGGGAGGGGAAGGGAGAGGGATGGGGAAAAGGGGGTTGGGGAGAGGGAGAGAGGGGAGGGGAGGGAAGGAGGAAGGGAGGTAGGGAGAGGGAAAAAGGGGTTGAGGGAGAGAGGGAGAGAGAGGGAGGGAGGGAAGGACGGGAGGGAGAGGGAGAGGGATGGGAGGGTGAGGGAAAGGGAGGGGATGGGGAAAAAGGGGGTTGGAGAAAGGGAAGGGAGAGAGAGGGGGGGAGGGGGAAGGGAGGGTAGGGAGAGGGAGAGGGATATTTGGGGGAGGAGGGAGAAGGGAGGGAGGGGAAGGGAGAGGGATGGGGAAAAGGGGGTTGGAGGAGGAGAGGGAGAGAGGGAGGGGAGGGAAGGAGGAAGGGAGAAGGGAGGTAGGGAGAGAGAGGGGGAGGGAAGGGCTAAGGGAGGTAAGGGAGAGGGATGGGGGAAAAGGGGTTGGGGAGAGGGGAGAGAGGGGAGGGGGAAGGGAGGGAGGAAGGGAGGAAGGGAGAGAGGGAGAAGGGGGAGGGAGGGAAGGAGAGAGGGATGGGAAAAAAGAGGGTTGGGAGTGGGGAGAGGACTGAGAGGGAAGGGAATAAGGGAGGGAGGGAGGAAGGGAGGGTAGGGAAAAGAAGAAGGATAGGAAGGGAAGGAAGGGATGGGGAAACAGAGGTTGGGGAGAGGGATAGAAAGGGAAGGGGGAGGGGGGCATAGGGAAGCATAGAGAAGGGGAAAGTAGAGAGGGAAGGAAGAGAGGTAGGAGAACAAGGATAGGAAGGAAAGAGGGGAGGTAAGAAGGAAAGGGAAAGAAGAGGAAAGAGAATAGAGAGGGAAAAGAGAGAAAGGAAGAGAAGGGAACGATACCTGAAAGGAAGTGAAAGGAGGGGAAGAAGAGTCTGTAAAGGAAGGAAGGAAGAAGGCGAATAAGGAAGAAGGAAAGGAGAAGCAGACGAATAGGGAAGAAGGAAGGAAGAAAACGAATAGCGAGGGAAGGAAGGGAGAAGAAGACGAATAAGGAAGAAGGAAAGGAAAAGCAGATAAATAGAGACAAAAAGAAGGGGGGAAGAGGGGTGAGGAGACTGACCCTCATCTCCAAACCCGTGTCTCACTCTCCCCCCCCCCCCCCCGCCCTGTCAGTGCGTCCGAAGCTTCCGGTCGCTAAAAGGCGCTAATGAGGGTGATTATCCGAAGGACTGATTTCCCTGCATCTTGGCCGCGGTCGTTGATTATTGGATTTTCGTCTTTAGGGGTTAGGGGTTGCGGTCCCGAATTTCCTTTGCTCTAATTTCCCCTAATTTTTCTCTTTTTTATTATTCATATTTTTTCTTTGTCTCATTTTTTTATTTTTATTTATTTATTTTTTTGTTTGTTTGTTTTGTTTTTGTCTCGTGATTATTGGATTTTCGTCTTTAGGGGTTAGGGGTTGCGGTCCTGAATTTCCTTTGCTCTAATTTCCCCCTTTTTTCTCTCTCTTTCTTTCTTTCTTTCTTTTTCTTTGTCTCGTTTTTTTCTTTTCTTTTCTTTTTTTTATTATTTTATTTTATCTTTTATTTATCTACTTATTTATTTCAACGTTTTTCTCTCTTTTTTCTCGTCATTATTGGATTTTCGTCTTTAGGGGTTAGAGGTTGCGGTCCTGAATTTCCTTTGCTCTAATTTCCTCTCTTATTTATTCAATTTTGATTTTTTTTTCTTAATTTTTGTCCATTTTTTCTTTGTCTCTTTTTTTTATTTTTTTTTTATTTTATTTCATCTTTTTTTACCTATTCTTTTCTGTCTCGTGATTATTGGATTTTCGTCTTTAGGGGTTAGGGATTGTGGTCCTGAATTTCCTTTGCTCTAATTTACCCTAATTTTCTCTTTTTTTTTTTTATTCATTTTTTCTTTGTCTCATTTTTTTTATTAAATTTTTTGTTTGTTTTGTTTTTGTCTCGTGATTTTTGGATTTTCGTCTTTACGGATTGTGGTCCTGAATTTCCTTTGCTCTAAGTTTCACTAATTCTCTCTCATTTTTTTATTAATTTTTTCTTTGTCTGTTTCTTCTTCTTCTTCTTCTTTCTTTCTTTCTTTCTTTCTTATTTATATATTCTTTTTTCGTGATTAT
>NC_091556.1:13056117-13058617 GCF_042767895.1 Penaeus vannamei | reverse complement strand
CTCTCTCTCTCTCTCTCTCTCTCTCTCTCTCTCTCTCTCTCTCTCTCTCTCTCTCTCTCTCTCTCTTCCTGCCCCATACCTCTCTCTCTCTGCATTCATATATGCGTGTGAGAGAGTGAGAGAGAGAGAGAGAGAGAGAGAGAGAGAGAGAGAGAGAGAGAGAGAGAGAGAGAGAGAGAGAGAGAGAGAGAGAGAGAGAGAGAGAACTTGAAATCATAATGCATAAGTACACGAAAAACTAGGAAATCATAAAAATAATCCCCAAAAAATAACAACAATAAAAAAAAATACAAAAACAAGAACAAGAACAAATCGCTAAGGTTGAAAAGCCCCAATCTCGAGCACTTGAGTTCAGTATTTACCACCCATAATGTGGCAACACCGACGACGACAAACACTCACAAGTGTCTTTCTTTTCTTTTCTTCTTTTTCTTCTTTTTTTTTTCTTCTTCTAGACCCGAGTAAATAGTGCCAAGACGCAGGGCTTTCACGGATTTCGGGAAGGCAGGTAAAGAGTTCTTAGAGAAGTCTGTTTACCTGGTTGGTTTTGGCATCTCGAGGCGTGAAAGTCGAGTGTTTGGCAACCGCGTCACTCGGCCACGCCCCTCGCTCTCCCCCTCTCCCCCTCCCCTCCCCCGCCATAGACCTATGGGTGGGGAAGTAGATTGGTAATTGAGATGGGGGGAGGAGGGAGGGGAGGGGTTAAAGGGGGATTAACGTGTTACTATGTTGAGTTAGGAGTGTTGGGTGAGGGGGTAAGGAAGGATGAGGGGGGAGGGATTGGCAAGGATTAGGACAGGAGAGTATTAAGGGAAATCTTATGTAATGATAATAAAAAGATGAATAAATAACACAAATAGAAGTTGCCTCCAGTAGTAACCAATTAAGACAATGATCATGATAATTATGATGGTAGTAATGATGATGATTATAGGAATAGTGATAATAAAAATAATTTATAAAAAATAATGATAACTAGAACACTCAGAGAGCGCATACCTCCGCCAAGGCAATAGGGTCACATGCAAAAAAAAAAAAAAAAAAAAAAAATCCCGGAAATAATTTCATTAAAATCACTTCTCTCAAGTACACAGGGACGTCCGTAAACATCCTCCAAGGCAACAGGGATAACTCCATAAAATCTATAAAAATCTGTTCATAACTTTACGAGTCGCATTTACTATAGCTGTATCTGATGCAACATCTAAAAAAATCTTTGACTCAGATCATAATCATAATATATTCAATCTATTTTTGAGTTATCCTATTAATCAACGAACAAACGAACAAACTAACGAACGCGACCAAAAACCTGGCGGAGGTAATAACTGATAAAAGTAATAATAAAAGTAATGATAATGATTTAATTGAAATAGCTATTTCAATAAGTACAATGTGTCCAAATTCATTATGATATTACCTACTTGTAAGAAATATGATATATTTTATGTATTTTAACTGTATTCAAAGATGCATCTATTTTGATAGGAATTTGTAATATTAAATTAAAGTAACATCTGTGAAGAATCAGATGCATTTAAGGTATTATATTTGTTCAATATTTGGAAGTAAATTTGATTTGTTTGCGTCTTATTGAGTATGAATTATTACGTTTATCAAGGTGTCATAGGATAGTATTTTCTTGCTCTGCATTATTTGCATTTGCAGGGGATGTAATCGTATATTTATCCAGGATAATAAATACTGAGTAATGATCCTGTCATTTGGTGTTGGATTTGACCTGCACTTCTTTTATATATGGTGATAGGATTTGGAGCTTCTGCATGTCACCAGTAATCGTGTGGATATGACATTATATAAGTTTAAAGTACTTATTTACAGCTTATGAAATATATTGTACTTCTTTGGAACCATGAAATGACATTTACGAAAAGATAAGAATGGGAATGGATATCTTACAATACAAGAGATGTAATAATTGGTTTCGATTATATCTTCGCTACAAATGCATGTACTTCTGACGAAGATATATTCGAAACTGGTCAAATACATCTCTTGCATTGTAAAGATATTTATTCTCATTCTTAGCTTTTCTACATTTGTTAACATGAATACGGTTCTGGACATTTATAAGTATCTTATTTGATTATATGCTCAGGAATTGATTGTACTTCTACATTTCTTGGGAACATTTAATTAATCTTTTAGGATTCTTTTATGTTTTGGTTATTCTCTCTGCATTAAGATCAGCGACATAATCATATGATATTGTTCGTGAAAAGTCGTCGAGTTTTATGCATACCCAGATTAAAAATTAGTAAATTTATTTCTTTTTGTCACTTGCTAGACATAGGGATTTTTTTATATAAAACTTTATCTTTAGCTTGAACCTTATGGTAATGATGATGATAACAGTGATGATAATGGAAATAATAATAATGATAATGATAATAATAATGATAAGAAGCACATCTCCGCCAATGCAATAGGGTCACTGATAAAAAAAAAAAAAAAATCACACTTAAAGAATTACATTAAA
>NC_091556.1:13048617-13051117 GCF_042767895.1 Penaeus vannamei | reverse complement strand
CAATAAACGCGAATTCGAGACCAGTTCCTTCAAGGCATCATTCCCCACCAGAACTTCCCTTTCAGATGCCGTCAAGAGGAAATAAGTAACTCCTCGACAGACATGAGCATTAGAGATGACGATACTTAACATGCTCCGGAGACGCTTTGCCGAGACGGAAGGGACGAGACGATACACTTGAAGCCTCGTCCGGGTTTCCTTATCTGATGGAGGAGGCGCCCTGGAGGAGACTGCAGAAGGCGGGGCGGGGGGAGGAGGAGGAGGAGGGGGGCGGGGGAGGGGGGGGAGGGGGGAGGAGGAGGAGGACGAGTGGCGGGGCCGAGGGGGAGGGGGGAGGAGGGGGGCCGGGCCTAAGTGGAGAGGAGGAGGAAGAGGAGGGGTGGGGCTAAGGAGGGAGGGGAGAGGCTAAGGGGGAGGAGGAGGATGGGCGAGGCAGAGGGGGGAAGGAGAGGAGGAGGAGGAAGGGGGCGGGGCGGAGGGGGAGGAGGAGGAGGGAGGAAGGAAGAGGGTTGAGGGGGAGGAGGAAAAGGGGGAGGGGCTGAGGGGGAAGGAGGAGGAGGGGGGGCTAAGGGGGAGGAGGAGGAGGGGGCGGAGCTAAGGGGGAGGGAGGAGGAGGAGGGGGGCTGGCTAAGGAGGAGGGGAGAGGCTAAGGGGGAGGAGGGAGGATGGGCGGGGCAGAGGGGAGAAGAGGAGGAGGAGGGGCGGAGCTAAGGGGGGAGGAGGAGGAGAGAGGAGGGAGGGGGGCCAGGCCTATGTGGGGAGGAGGAGGGAGGAGGAGGGAGGGGAGGGGCTGAGGGAGGAGGAGGGGAGGGGCTGAGGGGAGAGGAGGAGGAGGAGGAGGAGGAGGAGGGGAGGGGCTGAGGGAGGGAGGAGGAGGAGGAGGAGGACGAGGGGCTAAGGGGGAGGAGGAGGACGAGGGGGCTAAGGAGGGAGGGAGGAGGAGGATGGGCGGGGCTGAGGGGGAATAGGAGGGGTGGGGCTAAGGAGGGGGAGGAAAAGGAGGGGTTTAGCTGAGAGGGAGGAAGGGGTGTTGAGTGGGAAAAATTGATTGTTGTTTATATTGTTTCATTGGTATGAATCGTAGTATTGGTATCAATATTATTGTTATTATTGCCATTACTTCTACTGCATTTATCATCATTGTCAGCATCCTCACTGTTATTGCCATATATCATTATCATTATTTATATTCATAATAATTTTCTTTCGTAGGATGAGGACGACTTATTAAGGGAATGATGTATAAACATGATGAATAATAAAATATAATGAGTAATGTAAAATTGGGATAAAATACTATCATTGTCAATATTAGTAATAATAATAATAGTTATAATTATGATAATGATAATGAATAAAGATAATAATAGATAGGAAATAATAATGAATAAAGATAATTTTAATCATGATAATGATGACGATAATAATAAGTAATAATTATGATTATATTATAATAGCAATAAGGATAATGATGATGATCATAATAATGATAAGAATATCTATATTTTTATTATCACTATTATGATTATTATTATCATTATTATCATTACCTTTATCATTATCATTGGTATTATTATCATTATTATTATAATCATCCTCATCATCATTATCATTTTCATATCATTAGTATTTTTACATTATTATCCTCCTCCTCATTATTATCATTGATATCATTACTATTATTATTATTGCTTTTGTTATTATTACTATTATTATCATTATTATTATTATCATTATCATTATCATTATCATTATTACAACTGCTATTATTATTATTATCATAATGATAATAATAGTAATTATTATTATTATCATTATCATTGTCATAATCATTATCATTGCTATCATTATTTTCATCATCATTGTTATTATATTTTTTTCAATGAGAACAACAATAATGATAATGATAGTATCAATGATAGTGATACTAGAATAATAATAATGATAACAATAATATTAGCAATGGTGATACTGATGATAATGTACGATAACAATAATGATAGTAATAATAATGGTAATAATGATAATAATGATAATGATTATAACAATAATAGTCATAATAATGATGATAAAAGCTATAAAAAGTAATAGTAAAATTCAGAACAATAACGATAACAGTAATAGTAATGATGATGATAATAATAGTGATAAGAAGAAGAAGAATAAGCATAAGAATAAGAATAATAAGAATAGCAACAACTGTAATGAAAATTATGATAATGATAATAAGTAGAATAGTAAAAATCACAATAAAGATAATGATAGTAATGATAACAATACTAATAATAATGATAATAATGAATAAATAATAATGATAATAATGAATAAATAATGATTAAAATAATAGTTATGATAATAATAACAATAATGATAATAATAACATCTTAACAGTCCTGATAACAAAGTAATAACAATTGTAGTAATCATGATAATGATTGTTATAACAATAATGATACTGATGATAAGAATAACAACAACAATGATAAGAATGATGACAACA
>NC_091556.1:13026117-13036117 GCF_042767895.1 Penaeus vannamei | reverse complement strand
CCATTATTAATACTAAACCTTTTTTATGTATCATTTCATTCACTGATTTACTTCTTATCTAGAATCACATGTATCATCGTCATTATCATCTCTCTAAACCTTTTTTATGTATCTTTATTCATCCATTTATTTATAATCTAGAATTACACTATCATCGTCATTATCAGCATTCTAAACCTTCTTTTTATGTATCTTTATTCATCCATTTATTTATAATCTAGAATTACACGTATCCTCGTCATCATCAACATTCTAGACCTTCTTTTTATGTATCTTTATTCATCCATTTATTTATAATCTAGAATTACACGTATCCTCGTCATTATCAACATTCTAGACCTTCTTTTTATGTATCTTCATTCATCCATTTATTTATAATCTAGAATTACACGTATCCTCGTCATTATCAACATTCTAAACCTCGTAAAAGAAACAGTAATGAGACAATTAGCATATCCATCCAACCGAGATGAACCTCACCCCGGATATCACTTTTATCATCTTTCCGTATAATTAAATATTGAAATTACTCTCCTCCCCCTTGACCAGTGTTGCGACTGACGTTGATTTCAAGCCATTTGCATGATTGCAAGCCAAATGCCCTGGACATGCAATTGCGTATAAATCAATGCTGAAAGTTTAATGAATCAAATAAGCCGAAATTATATTGACGAGTGAGAGAAGGAAGTCTTCGCTGCGTGTTAAAATTCCGGGAAGTTTATGGTTAAAAATATTTATCGTTTGAAGGGAGGAAAACAAAAGATTATTGGAAGATGATACCAAGAATGGCAGTAGATTAATTATCTTCTTTATCAGTTATAAGAATGCTAATAATAAAATAAGTCATAAAGACAATGATGGCATTAATGATATGAATGACACTGGTATTGGTAAAGATGGTAATGATAGTGATAATCATAGTAACCGTAATACTGCTCATAATGATGATGACAATAACAAAAACAACAGTAAAAGCAATAATGATAGTGATATTAATAATAGTGATGATGATGATAATTCTAGAGTCAACAAAAACAACGGCAAGAACAACTATAATGATAATATTGATGATGATGATGATGATAACAATAATAATAATAATAATAATAATAATAATAATAATAATAATTATAATAATAATAATAATAATAATAATAATAATAATAATAATAATAATGATAATAATAGTAATAATAATGATGGTGATAATGATAATAATGATAATAACAATAATAATAATAAAAACAATAATAATGATAATAATAACAATAATAATAATAAAAACAATAATAATGATAATAATAACAATAATAATAATGATGATGATATAGTAATAATAGTAGTAATAATTATGATAATAACAACAATACTTATGATCAGAAAATAATTATATCATTGCTCAATTATAATGATGATAACGATGCTCATAAAGATAAAAATAATCATAGCAGAAAAGATGATAATGATAATGATAATAACAATAATGATAATGACAACAATAATCACCACCGTCATCATCATAACAATGATAACAACAATATCAATAGTACTGAAAATAAGAGTAATAATGATAACAATAATGATATTAAATGATAACAATGATAACAATATTGGATACTAATGTATATAATGATAAAAAGGATAATAATGATGATAATAATATTCAAGATGATAATAGTAGCAATAATAATAATGAAAATAATGATAATCATTTTTGTTATTATGATAATGACGATGATGAAAATAACTGATAGTTAATAAAATAATGATGATTATAATGATAATATTAATCATAATAATAATGATAATAATAATAGTAATGATAATAACAACAAAAACAATAATATAGCTAATAATGATGATGAAATTGATATAAGGAATAATGATGATGAAGTTAATGATAATAATAATAATGATGATAATAACAATAATAATAAGGATGATATCAATGAAAATAACAATAATATTGATAATGATGATGATAATAAAAATAATAATAATGATAATAATGATAATAATAGTAGTAATGATAATAATAATGATGATGATAAGGATAATGATGATATAGTGATAATGATGATAATTATAATAATGATAATAATAATGATAATGATAATAATAATGATGATGATAAGGATAATGATAAGGATAATAATGATGATAGCAGTAATAATGATAATAAATGTAATGATGATGAAAGTAGTAATGCTAATGATAATAATTATAATAATATAAGTAATGATAACAATAATAACATAAATAGTGATAATAACAATGATGATAAGGATAAAAGTGAAAGTAATAACAAGAAGAAGAAATTGTAATGATGAAAATAACAATGATAACAATGACAACAATGATAACAGAATAATAAGGATGATAATAATTGTAATAATAATGAGATTAATAATAATAATTGCATTACTAATGCTAATAATAATGATATCAATAATGATAATTATTTTGATCCTTACAAACATGATAATGATGGTGATAATAATAATAACAATACAGAGAGATACATAGATAGATAGATAGATAGATAGATAGATAGATAGATAGATAGATAGATAGATAGATAGAGAGAGAGAGAGAGAGAGAGAGAGAGAGAGAGAAAGAGAGAGAGAGCAGGAGAGAGAGAGAGAGAGCAAGACAGAGAGAGCAAGAGAGAGAGAGAGAGAGAGAGAGAGAGAGAGAGAGAGAGAGAGAGAGAGAGAGAGAGAGAGAGAGAGAGAGAGAGAGAGAGAGAGGGAGAAAGAAAGAGAGGGGGGGGGGGGGGGGGGAAGAGAGAGGGAAGAGTATCGATGTTCAGGGATCGACTGGTTCATTTGATATTCCCTCCACTCCTCTTCATCCATCTTTCACACCTTCCGTCTTGCCATCCCTCTCTCTTGCTGCTTTCTTCTTCTCCTTCACCCCCGCACCTCCTGCTCTTCTACATCATACCCCCCCTCCCCACACCCCCGTCCCCCTCTTCTTGCTCCTCTTCCTCTTTCCCTTCCTTCTTCCTTCTCCTCCTCCACCCCCACCCCCTCCCCACCCTAAATCCCACTCCACCTCTTCCACCCCCACCTTCTCCTCCCCTAAATCCCTATCCGCCTCTTCCTCCTCCATTTCTTCTTCTTATGCATCCTATTCCCTCCTCCTCACCTCCTTCCTTCTCTTTCTCCTCCTGTTCTTCCACCTCCTCCACCTCAATATCCTCCTATCACAAATTCCTCTCCAACCTGCCCTTTCCCCTTCTTCCTCCTCCTTCTCTCCTCCTCCACATTCTTCTCCTCCCTTTCCCCCTCCTCCTCGTTTCCTTCCTACTCCCTCCTCCTTCTCCACCTCCTCCACTTACATATACCCTTCCAGCTTCCCCCTCCCCCTCTTCCTCCTCCACATTTTTCTTCCCTTCCCCCTCCTCCTCATTCCCTTCCTTTTCTTTCTCCTCCTCCCTTCTCTTCTCCCCCTCCTCCCCTTCTTCTCCCACATTCTCCTCTCCCATCATCCTCCTCCCCCTCCTCCTCATTCCCTTCCTTTTCCTTCTCCTCCTCCTTCCTCTTCTCCCCTCCCCCCTTCCTCTCCCACATTCTCCTCCCACATCCTCCTCCCCCCTCTTCCCCTCATTCCCTTCCTTTTCCTTCTCCTCCCTCCTTCTCTTTTCCCCCTCCCCCCTTCCTCTCCCACATTCTCCTCCCACATCCCCCTCTCCCCTCTTCTCTCCTCCTCCTTCTCATCCTCCCTCTCCTCCTCCTCTTCCTCCTCCTCCTTCCCCTCTCCCCTCTTCTCTCCTCCGCATCCCGAGGGGATCGTCCTCCTCTTGCTGCTGGCTCGCCTGAATTATTAAAATGTTTTGCCAAGATTATACCTCCAGTAAGATTTCGTGCCGTCTCATCAAACATTTGCAGAATACTTGAAAGATCTTGCAACGAAAAGATGACCCATGCTTGCATCGCGTTTAGGCATTGGCAAATCTTGGGGGAGATTCTTCCGGCCTGGCCTACTTTCATCTGGGGATGTGGCTTCTTCTTCCTCTCTTTTTCTCTCTCTCTCTCTCTCTTTTTTTTTAAGCCTTTGAGAAGTCGGGTCAAGGGAGGAGACGGGAGGAGGAGGAACGTAAGGGATGACTGCTTAACATTGCAGCGGCCGCACGTTCTGGAGGCGTTCTCGGTCGTCATCTGGCATGAGGAGGTTGGATTGACCTCATTAATATAACATCATTCTATAGCCTCCGCCTTGAATGTGTATTAATCTGCCAATCCATCCTATAGCATCCACCTTGAGTGTATAGTAATCTGCCAGTCTGTCTAACCATATCTATGTCTAACCATCCTCTCTCTCTCCTCTCCCTCCTCCACCTCCAGCACTCCTTCCTTTCTCTCCCCTCTCCCTCCTTCACCTCTAGCCCTCCTTCTTTCCTCTCCCCTCTCCCTCCTCCACCTCCAGCCCTCCTTCTTTTCTCTCCCCTCTCCCTCTTCCACCTCCAGCCCTCCTTCTTTTCTCTCCCCTATCCCTCCTCCACCTCCAGCCCTCCTTCTTTTCTACCTCCTCTCCCTCCTCCACATCCAGCACTCCTTCCTCTCTCTATTCTATTGCCTCCACATTGAGTGTAAAAACGAGTATGGTTTTGTGTATATCAGTCGGCCAGTCAATTTTTCTGTGTATCTACTTTTCTATATCTATATATCTATGTCTAACCACCTCGTTCTATAGCCTCTACCTTGAAAGTAAAAATCGAATATGGTTTTGTGTATATCAAGGAAAATGTCTATCTACTTTTATTTATCTTTATATATCTATTCAGCTATCTAACCACCTCGTTCTGTAACCTCCACCTTCAATGTAAAAACGAATATGGTTTTGTTTATATCAATGTGTCTATAAATTTATCTGGCTATCCATTTTTCTATATCTATATCTATATATCTAACCATCTATCCATCCATATTCTCGTGTGACTTTTTTCCAGTTGTTCAGTTCCAATGTGGATGTCGCAGAATTCTTCTCCATCCTCCTCATCTCCCTTACGTCTTTCCCTACAGACACTGACTACTTCCCGTCTCTCTCTTCCACCCTTCCTTCCTCTCCCTCCTCCACCTCCAGCTCTCCTTCCTCTCTCTCTCCGGTCCCTCCTTCTCCTCCATCACCTCTTCCTTTCTCTCCTCTCTCTCTCCTCCACCTCCAGCCCTCCTTCCTCTCTCTCCCCTCCCCCTCCTCCACCTCCTTCACCTCTTCCTTTCTCTCCCCTCTCCCTCTTCTACGTTGAGACCTCTTCCCTTTCTCTCTCCTCTCCCTCCTCCACCTCCAGCTTCTCCCTTTCTCTCCCCTCTCCCTCCTCCACCTCCAGCCCTCCATCCTCTCTTCCTTCTCCCTCCTTTACCTCCAACTCTCCTCCCTCTCCTTACTCTCCCTCCTCCCCTCCTCTCCCTTCCCCTCTCCCTCCTCCACCTCCTTCCTCTCTCCCTTCTCCCTCCTCTACCACCTTCCTTTTTCCCCCTCACCCTCCTTCCTTCCTCTCCCTTCCTCTCTTCCCCTCGAGCCCCTACCTTAATCTTTAAGTAATTCACCTTAACAGAGATGACCGAGTACTTCGACCTCAGCTCCTCCGCCGTTCCTCGGAGTTGCCTCCTGGGTGGATGAGGAAGAAGGGAAGGAGGGAGGGAAGGAGGGAGGGAGGGAAGAAGGGAGGGTGAGAGGGAAGGAAGGAAGAAGGGAGGGTGAGAGGGAAGGAAGGAGGGAGGGAGGGAAGAAGAGAGGGTGAGAGGGAAGGAAGGAGGGAAGGAGGGAGGAAAGGAGGAAAGAGGGAAAGAAGGAAGGAGGGAGGGAGGGATGGCAGGTGGCACGGAAAGACGGAAGGAGGATGGGAAGAGAGGGGGGGAGGAAAGGCGGGAGGGAGGAAGGGAAGAAAGAGAATGAGGTAGAAAGGAATAAGAAACAGATACATGAAGGATGAAGAATGTAATCAGTAAATGAATAACAATATAAAGAGAGAACAAATAGGAAGGGAAAGGAGACAGATAAATGAAAAAGAGT
Organism: Penaeus vannamei; assembly: GCF_042767895.1. NCBI lineage: Eukaryota > Metazoa > Arthropoda > Malacostraca > Decapoda > Penaeidae > Penaeus > Penaeus vannamei. The sequence continues at coordinate 13,030,099 of NC_091556.1, read as the reverse complement.
AAAAGAGAGGAAGATAGATGAAGAGTCAGATTGATGGAGGGAAAAGAAAGAAGATGAAGGAGATACAAAATAAAATGAAAGACATGAAAGGGCAGTAGTAAAGAGGGATGGATGGAAGAAAAAGAGAGAAATTGAGAGACGGGTGGATGAGGAGAAGTAACAGACGGATGAAAGAAAAAGTGAGAGGGAGCGATGAACGAAGGGAAGAAATAGAAATGAATGGAAGAGAAAACAGGGGAAAGACTTGTCAAATGGGAGCAGAAGCAGATTGATAATAGGAACAGACTAGATGGATAAATAAGAATAAAAACAAACAAGGAAAACAGATGAAGGCAGAAACAGAAGAAACAAGAATATATAGTACAAAATATTCTGAAAAAAAAATAAAAAGACAATAAGGACGAAACAAAACATTAAAGAAAAGATTTTCTTTCTTATTTTATATGAATTATGAAGGTACAAAATCTGCAGGATCTATCTTTCTTAATGTGTAATCTACTGTTTTATGTTTATTTTTTATCTGGTAATGCCAAGATTTATGGGAATGAAAGGCATACACTTATAGATGTCATTGAATGGCAAAAACATCGTGCTGATACACTGGCAAAAAACATATATATATTTTGTTTGGTGTTTATCTCTCTCTCTCTCTCTCTCTCTCTCTCTCTCTCTCTTTCTCGCTCATTCTCTCTCTCTCTCTCTCTCTCGCTTTCTCGCTCATTCTCTCTCTCACTCTCTCTTTCTCGCTCATTCTCTCTCTCACTCTCTCTTTCTCGTTCATTCTCTCTCTCTCTCTCTCTCTCTCTCTCTCTCTCTCTCTCTCTCTCTCTCTCTCTCTCTCTCTCTCTCTCTCTCTCTCTCTCTCTCTCTCTCTCTCCGTCTCTCTCTCCCTCTCTCTCTCTCTCTCGATCTCGCTTTCTCTCTCTCTCTCTCTCTCTCTCTCTCTCTCTCTCTCTCTCTCTCTCTCTCTCTCTCTCTCTCTCTCTCTCTCTCTCTCTCTCTCTCTCTCTCTCTCTCTCTCTCTCTCTCTCTCTTGCTGTACGCAAAGTCAAACACGTGGACGAAAACGTGAGAAATGTTAAGACTTTAAGACTTTGGAATCTTTATTTTGAAAAATCTTTGTAAAACTCGTTTACTGATGCATTTCTGAAATATCTGTATAATAAAGTGTTCCATATTCAGATTGGTTACGCTTATTTTAGCTTTTAAATGAAGTGAAAATTGATAATCCAATTTGAAAATGAAATAGATATAAAAATAAAAACGAATAAATATAAAAAAGAATAATCAAGGGTTTCCATTAGAAATGTTCTGTAGCAAATGCAGATACAACTACACTTTACACAGATATTAGCGTATTGGGATAACGTCGCATCTCTGAATATAACGTAATCTGTACACACACAGTATCAATTTCCTGCCCATAAACCGTGAGCGTCGTAGGTAATAAACTAACCATGTTGTTGCATAGATGTTTATTGATGAAGGCCGCCTCCTCAGGGCCAATATGTTTTTGGAATTCAAGCAAGGAGAGGACGAACTTCATTGGTATCGGAGAGTTGAAGTATCACAGGGAAGATTATGATAAGATTATTATCATTCTTTTATGCTGTCGTTCTTGTTATCGTTGATATTATTATTATTATTATTACTACTACTAACATAATAATTTCTGTTGTTACTGTTGTTGATAATATTACTGTTACCATCATTATCATTCTTGTTATCGTTATTCTCATTATTGTTAGTGTTATTGATATAATTATCAAAGCAAATATGAATATTATCATTATCAATAGTAGTAGTATTGTTATTTCATCATCCTCATTATCATGAGTAATATCATTATTATTGTTATTACTATTATTACTACCATTAATTTTATTTTTTGTTGTTATCATTACCATTATTATCATCATTTTTATATCTAAGAATTAAAGTGTCACTGTAAAGATTATGATTAGATTATTATCAGTTTTTTGCTGTCGTTGTTATCGTTGCCTATATTATCATTATTACTATTACAAATATAATCACCTTTATTGTTACTGCTGTTGATATCATAAATGTTATTATCACAATGGTTGTTGTTATCACTATCATCCTTATTGTTATGCACATGGAATATATGCGTCTACAGATATTTGCGTCGCTGTGTACATGGGCTTGAGTATGTGATGTTTACAGCATATGCACAGTATATGCATCATACACATGGGGTTTGTTGTCGATAAGGAGGATTCTATTTCCTCCTCGAATGCGGCATCGCCTTTAAGGATAATCCGGGAGCAAGATAGGCGTCTCAAAAGAGTCAAAGTCCACAGAGTTAAAGGTCTGTTAATATCTGACGCCGAAGAGAAGAGAAGACGAGGCTGTGGAGTCGATGTCGATGCGTTTGTGTCACTGGCCATGGGGATTAAGGCACGATAACTGTACTATTGTATTTTGTCAGATTTCTACTCTGTAATTTAATTTTCTGAAGGGGTTTAACACGATTGTATCGGATTATCAGTGTGAGCTTGAAGTATCTTGATTTAATATTTGATTATGATGATCCTTTGACTTTTATTTCTGACCATGAGACTTACCGCCCCCTCCTTTCCTCCTGTAGTACTGAAACTCACACTTTTATCTCCTACTTCATTTTCCTCCACCTTCTTTCTTCCTTTGTACTCACATTCTCTTTATTTTCTTAGGCTCTTCCTCTCTACTCCCCCTTGCAAATATCTACCACTCTTTCATTACTCATCTCCTCACTTTTACTGTTACTATTTTTTTCTCTTTTTTTTACACAATCTTTCCATCGGTATGAATCTCCTCATTTTTTTACGATGACTTTAAAAATACTCTTCTATTTACATGTACATCCTTACTGGTACCCACCTGCTCACTTGCATAATCTCCCTTCTGTTACCCACCCTAGATCTGCACAATGTACAGTCCATTCTGCACAGTTTACACCCATCCTGCACAGCATACAACTCCCATCCTGCACAGTATAAACCCCTATCCTGCACAGTGCACACACCCCATCCTGCACGGCTTACACCCCCTATCCTGTACAGCATACCCCCCCCCCCCCTCGTCCTGCACAGTACACACACCCCATCCTACACAGTGCCCCTCCAACAGCCTCACGCCGTGCCTGCTTCTTTCCCTTTGTTACAGAACCTTCGCACTTTATCTCTGGAGCTACAATATCGCTTTTATTGGCACTGTTGTCGCCTTTGTCACTGCGCTGGTGTAGGGTCGGGTGCGGGATCCTGTTCCTCCCTTCCTCTTTGCTCTCTCTTCTGTCTCCCTTTTTTTGCTTTATATTGGTATCAAACTTTCTTTTTTCGTTTCTTTCTTTCAGGGGAAGGAGAGAATGAGAGTGAGGGAATTGGAAAGTAAGAGAGAGGGAGGAAGGGAGGGAAAAGAGATGAGAGAGGGAAGGTGAGAGGGAGAGGGAGGGTGTGTGGAGGAGGGGAGGGAGGGAGAGGGAGGGTGTGGAGGAGGGGAGGGATGGAGAAAGAATTGGAGGGAGAGAGAAAAAGAAAAGGAGAGAATGCGAGGAAAATGAAAGAAACTTAGAGATGATAGAGAGAGAGAGAGGGATAGAAAGAGAGTAGCTAATACCTGAACGAAATGCAGATACGCAATGACAGGCATAACCAGAAGTATAAACAGATACATAGGTAAGTAGATAAATATGGAGATAGAGAGAGAGATGTAGATAGATAGATAGATAGAGAGAGAGAGAGAGAGAGAGAGAGAGAGAGAGAGAAAGAGAGAGAGAGAGAGAGAGAGAGAGAGAGAGAGAGAGAGAGAGAGAGAGAGAGAGAGAGAGAGAGAGAGAGAAACAGAGAGAGAGACAGAGAGATAGATAGATAGATAGAGAGAGAGAGAGTGATAGATAGATAGATAGAGAGAGAGAGAGAGAGAGAGAGAAAGACAAAAAGAGAGAGAGAAAGAGAGAGAGGGCGACTAGCAAACTAACTGC
>NC_091556.1:13018617-13021117 GCF_042767895.1 Penaeus vannamei | reverse complement strand
GCCCTCCCAGTCCTCCCCTTCCCACTCCTCCTCCCACTCCTCCCCCGCCCACTCCTCCCCTTCCCACTCCTCCTCCCACTCCCACTCCTCCCTCTCCTCTTACCCCCCTTCCTCCACCTCCTCCACCTCCGCCAAACCGCCTATTCGCCATTCCCCGCTTGTACCGTTTGCCAGATTAAGTCTAATGAATACACACAATCGCGGAAACCTGACACTCAGCTGCACCCGCGCCCCATCTGGCCTTCCTTTCGTAGCTTCGGCTGAATCCCCGGTGCGCCCTGAATAAGAAATTAGTCACCGCCCACCCTCCTCCAGATCTCCGTCATCATTCTGCTTGTGAAATATGCACGGGCTGTGAAAACCGGGGTTGGGTAGCATTTTGACGTACGGGGATAGGCTGGTTGGTTGGGGGTAGGGTTGGGAGGGGTAGGGAGAGGATGCAGGTAGGTGAGGTTGTTTCTGTTTTCTCTCTCTCTCTCTCTCTCTCTCTCTTTCTTTCTTTTTTTTTCTTTTTCTTTTTCTTTTTGTTTTCGTGGTTGTTGGATATCAAGGAGGGTCGTGGGAGTGAAGATTTTGAGGTTGGGAGTTTGCGTGTGGGGAAAGAGAGAGAGAGAGAGAAGAGAAAGAGTGAGAGAGAGAGAGAGAAGAGAGAAAGAAAGAGAGAGAGAGAAGGAACTTGATGGAAATTGCGTTGAGAGGAATTTGCTGATCGGATTTCTCCTTTCCTGCCGCCGATGAATTACTCAAGGTCGTGAAACATTAACGGCCGGCCAGTTCCCGTTCCCGCTAACGGCGCCTGAAATGGTGTAATGCTGTAATAGATAAATCAATAAAGCTGCAGACTTTGCGAAATTCTGGAGGAAAGGATGACGGCGCGAGCCATCAGCGCCCCGAATAGAACTATATTCTGGAATCTGGCAAAGTTTGCAGTCATGTTCGTTGCTCATATTCATGCCCGTTTATCTTTTAACGCATGCGCGCGCTACACACACATTCACAGATTTATAAGCATATATATATATATATATATATATATATATATATATATATATATATATATATATATATATATATATATATATATATATATATATATTTATATATTTATATATATTTATATTTATAGATATGTATATATATATATATATAGATATATCTATATATATATATATATATATATATATATCTATACACACAGATACATGTATGTATATGTATATGAATACATATATGTATGTGTATATATGTATATATATATATATATATATATATATATATATATATATATATATATGTATATATATATATATATATATATATATATATATATATATATATATATACTTAAATGTATATATATAAAGAGAGGACCGCCGATAGGAGGGGGTATGCGCGACAACGACCCCGGGGCCCGTGCGTATAAAAATGTACTAGTCGCTTATTTGAGCCCAAGAACAACTAAGAAAATTTATCGGGTGTATTTATATTACAACCACGTTACAACAGTTAACGTTAACGAGATTAAAAGTAAGGAAGTGGTTCAAAAAATGTCCTCAATCTTATGCCAAATTAGCGGTATTCTTGAAGCTATGTGATATTAGTAACATATTCTTGATTGCAAGTTCTTGATTGTAAGTTCGAGTAACATACAGTTTATATCAACATAAAAGTTTAAGGGAAAATGGGAGTCTCCTACTTGAAGAAGACGTTTCCCACCTAAAAAGGATGTGGCCCTAAGGGCCCGGCCCTGTTTATGGCCCCGGGGCCCTGGCCGTCTGACGGCGGCCCTGTATATATATATATATATATATATATATATATATATATATATATATATATATATATGTGTGTGTGTGTGTGTGTGTGTGTGTGTGTGTGTGTGTGTGTGTGTGTGTGTGTGTGTGTGTGTGTGTGTGTGTGTGTGTGTGTGTGTGTGTGTGTGTGTGTGTGTCTGTGTCTGTGTGTGTGTCTGTGTCTGTGTGTGTGTGTTTGTGTGTGTGTAAGTGTGTGTGTGTAAATATGTACATGTACACACACACACACACACACACACACACACACACACACACACACATATATATATATATATATATATATATATATATATATATATATATATATATATATATATATATATATACATACATATATATATACACACATGTGTTTTTTTTCCGGTATATATGTGTGTGTGTGTGTGTGCATATATATATATACATATATATATATAAATATATACATATATATATATAAATACATATATATACATACATATATATCTATATATATATATATTTATATATATGTGTGTGTGTGTGTGTGTGTGTGTGTGTGTGTGTGTGTGTGTGTGTGTGTATAAGTATGTACATGTACACACACACACGCGCGCACACGCACAAGCACGCACACACACACACATACATACATACATACATACATATATATATATATATATATATATATATATATATATATATATATATATATATATGTTTGTGTG
>NC_091556.1:12988617-12991117 GCF_042767895.1 Penaeus vannamei | reverse complement strand
GGTACTCCGCTTCCCCTTGCTTTCGAAAATTATGGATGGCGGACTAGCAGATCGCTCAGACACACGCTGTTGCTTATCTCTGTTTCTCCTCCTTGTTTACTTCAGTTTATCTTCCTTACTTCTTCTCTATGCTTTTCTCTGAGCTTTCGCTTTCTCGCTTGTGCTCGCTCACTCTCTCTCTCTCCCTCTCTCTCTCTCTCTCTCTCTCTCTCTCTCTCTCTCTCTCTCTCTCTCTCTCTCTCTCTCTCTCTCTCTCTCTCTCTCTCTCTCTCTCTCTCTCTCCTCTCACTCACTCTCTCTCTCTCTCTCTCTCTCTCTCTCTCTCTCTCTCTCTCTCTCTCTTTCTTTCTCCATCTATCTGTCTGTCTGTATAACTATCTATCTATCTCTTTCTTTTTCTCTCCCCTTTCTTTCTCCCCTTTCTTCGTCTCTGTTTCTCTTTCTCTCTGTCTTTTTCTCTCCTCTTTCTCTCTCTCTCTCTCTCTCTCTCTCTCTCTCTCTCTCTCTCTCTCTCTCTCTCTCTCTCTCTCTCTCTCTCTCTCTCTCTCTCTCTCTCTCTCTCTCTCTTTCTCTTTCTCTTTCTCTCTGTCTCTCTCTCTCTTTCACTCACTCTTTCTTCCCTCTCTTCCCTTTGTGTGTGCTCTCTTTGATCTTCACTTAGTGTAAATTAACTTAAGAAATAGATACAAGGTTCATCCATTGCAGGTGCACTCGAATCTAATTTGTTATAGAGTTCATCAAAACACGTGCAGGCTTTTTTTCATGACGACATAAGCTCATCAGTGGATGAATATTCTGTGAGAAAAATCTATCTATCTAAAATGTCAGATACGTTTCTCGGGAGGTTTTAAAAGATAGGTTTAATGCGTTTAGATTTTTTTTTTTCATTTATACGAAGAGAGAGCAAGATGAAGTTCCCACTTTCCCTCTATCACCCTCTTTCTCCATTCCTCTTCCTTCCACCTTCCATTATTCCTCTCTCTCTTCCTCTGTCTGTTCTCTCTGTCCTCCCCTCTCTTCTCGGCTTCCCCTCTCTTTCCCTTACCATTCCTATCTCTCACCACCATCCCCCCCTTCATCTTCCTCTCCCGCCCCTTCCGCCCCCCTTCCCTCCCCTCTCACCCTCTTCTTTTCTCTTCCCCCCCTTTTATCCCTCCTCCTTCCCCCTCTTCCACTCCTCCCTCTCCCTTTCTCTTCCTCTTCCTCTCCCGTACCCTTCCCTCTCTCTTCCTTTCTCTTCCTCCGCCCTCTTCTTCCCTTTCATCCCCCCTCTCCCTCCCCCTTCTTCCCCTTCCATCCCCCTCTCCCGCCCCCCTTCCTCTCCCGCCCCCCTTCCCTCCCCCTTTTTGCATACGAACCCAGCAGGAGTCTCAGGATGGACCCTCAGGGTTGAAAAGTCTTGGGGCATCCATCTCCCTGATTGAAGTCTGTATTGGAAGGAAAATTTGGAGGCAGATTACTTAGTTTTATATTCTTAGGGAGGTTTTGTTGAAAGAGTGGATCCCGAATTTTTGGAGGATTTTTTTTCTTGTTTTTTGTTCTGTGTCTTTGTTCTTTTATTTTGGTTTTGTCTTTGTGATTTTATTTGATTTTATGATTATTTTTTGTAACTGATTTCGTTTCTTGATTTGATTTTTTTTCTCTTTTTTTATCTTTGTTCTTGGTTTTATTTTTGTCTACGTCATCCTATTTGTTTTTGTGATTGACTTCGTCTCTTTATTTTATTTTTTTCTTTGTCCTCTTATTTGATTTGCCTTTGTTTGATTTGATTTGCTCGTTGACTTGTTTCTGAAGTGTGTCAATTGTCTTTCTTCGAGATGATCATGTCCGGGTTATTATGACACTGGAATTTTCTTTTTGTGATTTTTCAAAGTCTTTTCATTTCCTCGTGGATCAGGTTATCTAAAATTGCCTCAAAGTTTCTCGGATCCTATCTCTAAATGCGTACGGTTTCAATTTAGGTGCTCGGAGATACGGACATGCACTCGAGGACGTACGAACGTATACACTTCTTTCTATATATTTGTCTGTGTCTCTCTTTTTTTCTCTCTCTCTCTTTCTCTTTCTCTTTCTTTCTTTCTCTTTCTCTTTCTCTTCCTCTGTCTCTCTTTCTCGTTCTCTTTCTCTCTCTCTCTCTTTCTCTCTCTCTCTCTCTCTCTCTCTCTCTCTCTCTCTCTCTCTCTCTCTCTCTCTCTCTCTCTCTCTCTCTCTCTCTCTCTCTCTCTCTCTCTCTCTCTCTCTCTCTCTCTCTCTCTTTCTCTCTTTCTCTCTCTCTCTCGCTCTCAGATTCAATCTCAAATAATCGATAGTATTTATTTTCTCATAAAGAATCGACAGATATGACAGATATCGTTTCTTTATATACATTCAAGTATTCCTGGTTAACTGAATGCTATAACTGAAAGAAACACAGATTAATTGTATCATACATTATATACATTCAAGTATTCCTGGTTAACTGTATGTTATATTTAAAAGAAACAGATTAATTGTATCTTAT
>NC_091556.1:12953617-12956117 GCF_042767895.1 Penaeus vannamei | reverse complement strand
CTTCCCTTTACCATGTTCTCCCATTCCTTGCGAGCGTGTAAATATGGGTTCGTATATAAAAAAAGGTGAATAACAAAGGCGTGACAAATCGAAGGGGACTTTCAAAGGGGCGATACGAACATCCGCATTTCCGATGGAAGAGAAGTCCATTAAAGAAGACCGCCGCGCCGATCAAGGGGCTCAGAGCCTGATTGCAGGGGACGATGCAACAAAGCTGAAGGAAGAAATACTCCAAAGGGAAATGAGATAAAGTTTGTAATACAGTTCAAGCGGTGCAAATGTTTATGAGGTATCATAGTAACACCATCGAATAGTTTCATTAGCTGTGATAACGTGCGTGTGTATACATTTGTATTTGTGTATATATGTATACATACATTCTTATATATATATATATATATATATATATATATACACACACACACACACACACACACACACACACACACACACACACACACACACACACACACACACACATATGTATATATATATATATATATATATATATATATATATATATATATATATATATATAATCATATAACCATATTCATATATAAACATATATATAAATATATACACACTTATATATATATACATATATATATATATATATATATATATATATATATATATATATATATATATATATATATATATATATAGAGAGAGAGAGAGAGAGAGAGAGAGAGAGAGAGAAAGGGAGAGAGAGAGAGAGAGAGGAAAAGGGAGAGAAAAAAAAGGACGAGAGAAAGACAGAGAGGAAAAGGGAGAGAGAGAAAAAGGACGAGAGAGAGAGAGAGAAGGATGGAGGAAAAGAAAGAGAAAGAGAGACATAGACATAGTCAGAGAAAGACAGACAGACAGACATAGAGACAGAGACAGAAACAGCAACAGAGTGACAGAGACAGAAATTTGCAATAAGAGAAAGAGACAGTAATAGACACAAATAGAAACAGCAACAGAAAGACAGACAGAAACAGCAACAGAAAGACAGAAACAGAAACAGCAACAGAGAGACAGAGACAAAAACAGCAACAGAGAGACAGAGCCAGAAACAGCAACAGAGAGACAGAGACAGAAACAGAGAGACAGAGCCAGAAACAGCAACAGAGAGACAGAGACAGAAACAGCAACAGAGACAGAAAAAGAAACAGAAACAGAGAGACAGAGAAAGAAACAGCAACAAAGAGACCGAAACAGCAACAGAGAGACAGAGAGAGAAACAGCAACAGAGAGACAGAGAAAGAAACAGAAACATACATCCATACACACGTACCACAAGCGTCGTCCGTGGCCTCCCTTCCTCGGCCGTCTCGGAGCAAACAAACAAAATCCCCGACGTCGGCGCCCTCTTCCCGCGGGACGGATCGGGTGAGCCAGCGCGGCGGCGTCGTATCCCGTAACATCATTACCAATAATTCTCCTAATAATTCTTCCTCCACATCTCTCCCCTCCCCCCCTTACCCGACCTACCCCCTCCGTCTCCACATACCGCTCACCCAACCCTGTCTCCATACCCCCCCACCCTCCAGTTTCCACATCCTCTACCCCCTACCTCCTCCCTCTCCACCCCCTCTCTCCACATCCCTCCCCCTCCGTCACCACATCCCCCCCCTACCTCCTCCCTCTCCACCCCCTCCGTCTCAACATCCCCCCCCCCACCTCTTCCCTCTCCGCCCCCTCTCTTCACATCCCTCCCCTTCCCCCCCCCCCCACTGTCTCCACCCCCCCCCCCACTTCCGCCCCCACCCCCTCCTCCCCCAGGGGCGTCCGCCGTAAGATTCGTGCCGGCGGCGGAGATGGCGTGCCGGCGGTATCTCCTTACTCATTATGAGGAGAGCGGGAGTCCTAATGAGGAGGTGCGGCCCAGATGTTGATCATTACACAGCTTGCTAATTTTCGAAAGACTCTGGGGTTTTATGTGCGTCTTTTCTCTCCTTTGGATCTTCGAGGGGTGTTTTCTTTCTTTTTTTCTAAATTATCTTCTTGATTATCTTATTCTTGATCTTCTTCTTCTTCTTGATTATCTTCTTCTTGATTATCTTATTCTTGATCTTCTTCTTCTTCTTGATTATCTTCTTCTTCTTGATTATCTTCTTCTTCTTCCTCTTCTTGGTCTTTTTATTATAGTTCTTGGTCTTCTACGTTTTCTTATCGTTATTATTCTTGGTCTTCTTCTCGTTCTTCTTTTTCTTCTTCTTGGACCTTATTTTTCTTCTTGGTGTTTTTCTTCTTACTTTTCTTCTACTTAGTCTTCCCCTTCTTCTCTTTGGTCTTCCTCTTCTTTTTCTTCTTGGTCTTCTCCTTCTTCCTCTTCTTTTTTCTTTTTCCTTTTTTTTTGATACATCAGAGTAGGTATGAGAGAAAGAGAAAGAACCAAGAGGAAAGGAGGGATAGAGACAAGGAGAAAAACAAAGAATAGTAATAACATTGAATAACATTGCCACTTTCTTACATGGTTTTATTTTATTCCATTTTATTCCAATGTCATTTT
>NC_091556.1:12936117-12943617 GCF_042767895.1 Penaeus vannamei | reverse complement strand
GAGGGAGGGGTCGAAGGAGGGGGCGTCCGTGGTCGCCGGACACGGGAGGATACAGAGGTTGTTTGGGTACGCAAGCACACACACATACGTTCATTAATACATACACGAATGCATACATGGAAACACATGTACATATGCATTGACACAAATACACATTCACAAATGCATACATAGAAATAGACACACAAGTACATATACATACACACACATACACATGTACATATGCATAGAAACACATGTACATATGCATTGACACAAACACATGTACATATACATATACACACACATACACAAATGCATACATAGAAACACATGTACATATGCATTGACACAAACACACATGTACATATACGTATACACACACATACACAAATGCATACATAGAAACACATGTACATATGCATTGACACAAACACACATGTACATACATATACACACACATACATAAATGCATACATAGAAACACATGTACATATGCATTGACACAGACACACATGTACATATACATATACACACACATACACAAATGCATACATAGAAACACATGTACATATGCATTGACACAGACACACATGTACATATACATATACACACACATACACAAATGCATACATAGAAACACATGTACATATGCATTGACACAAACACATGTACATATACATATGCACACACATACATAAATGCATACATAGAAACACATGTACATATGCATTGACACAAATACACGCACACAAATGCTTGCATAAAAATAGACACACATGTACATATACATATACACACACATACACAAATGCATACATAGAAATAAACACAAGTACATATGCATACACACACACATACACAAATACATACGTAGAAATAGACACACATGTACATATGCATATACACACACAAATGCACACATAGATATAGACACACATGTACTTACGCATATACACACACATACACGCATACACATAGAAACGGATACACTTGTACTTATGCATATACAGACACACGCATATGCACACATACGTAAATAAACAAACAAAAAGAAACATTATAGATAAATTTGTCAGTATGGACATCTTTGCAAGTGAACACAAACAGTACCATTTACACAATAAAGACAGAAAAATACACGCAACTACACATACACTCGTGTGCGTGTGTATGTGAGTGTGCTTACATAACTTCATTAGCGGAGCGTACGGTTTATCCGATTAGAAAAACGATCCACAAGATGAGGTCACGCGAACGTTCTTAAGGGGGGGGTTCTGGGGGGGGGAAGTACCCTGGGGGAGGTCTGGGGATTTTGGGGAAGATCATTCGGTGAGGGAGATGGTAGTCTGGGGAAGGTCATTTCGGGGGATGTAAGACTGGAAGAGGTCACGTTGGGGGGGGCGGGGGGGGGGGGGGTTAAACAAGGGAGGTCAGGTGGGCGGAAGCATTCTGGGGGAGGTCAAGGGGAGGAGACAGAGGGACAGTAGTCTGGGGGAGAGCAGAGGGAAGGGGAAGGTACTCAGGGAGAGGTCAGAGGAGGGGGACAGTAGCCTGGGGGAGGTCTTTGGGGAGGGCGATTATACCCTGGGGGAGGACAGGTGGGGGGAGGGGGAAGGTATGCTGGGAATTCATCACATGACGACAAAAAATGGAGTAAATGTTAAGATGGGTGAGTGTAGAGAGAGAGAGGGAGGAAGCGAGAAGGGAATGAAAGGTGAGAAGGACAAGGGAAGGGGGAGAACGAGTGAAAATTTAGGTACGTGAGATAGAAAGAATGAAAGAAATAGAGACAGTGGTAGGAGAGACGGAGAGAGAGAGAGAGTGTCCAGAAAGACAGAGGGAAGAGTCAGAGAAACAGACAAGGAGAGAGAGAGAGAGAGAGAGGGAGGGGAGGAGAGAAGTAGAGAGAACGAGACGGACAGTCGGAGGCATAGAGAAAAAGACAAAGATGAGAGAATGGTGGGACGAAAGGAGAATGAGCAACGAGAAAGACAGAGAGGACAGGCGGGAAACATAGAGAAATAGAAGGAAAATGAGAGAGGGGAGGAGGGAAGGAAAGAGAACGAGACGGACAGACGGAGGCATAAAGAAATAGAGAAGGAAAGAGAGAGAGTGGTAGGAGGGAAAGAGAGAGAGCGCGCAACGAGAAAGACAGAGACAGAGAAATAGAGAAGGAAAGAGAAAGAGAGTGGTGGGAGGGAAGGTGAGATAGAGAGCGACGAGAAGGACAGAGCGACGGACAAACAGAGACAGAGAAACAGAGAAGAAAAGAGAAAGATAATGACAGGAGGGCAGGAGAGAGAACGACAAGAGAGGCCCAGAGACAGACAGGCGGAGACATAGAGAAACAGAGAAGGAAAAGGAGACAAAGTGGCGAGAAGGAAGCAGAGAGAGAGAGACGAGAAAGACAAAGAGACGGACAGACAAAGACATAGAAAAACAAAGAAGGAAAAAGAGAGAAAGAGAGAGAGAGAGAGAGAGAGAGAGAGAGAGAGAGAGAGAGAGAGAGAGAGAGAGAGAGAGAGAGAACGTAAGCATCGCTCGTTCCCTCTGTTCACAACCTTATCAGCAACATATACATTTCCTTCTCGATGTCCAGCCCCGACATCCATCAACTTTTCGAAAGACCGACAGAAAATTCGTTTAGTTAATCAGGATTATCGAATTAGCGCTGCCTGGCAATTTATCATGGCGCTCTAAATACCACGATTATATTTCTCTGTGTAGATGGTGTAGATGATATTAATAAGCATAATTTCTCTTGATTATTCATCTTAATAACAGTAGCAGCAAAGAACTTTAATTTACGAGAGGGTCCTTAATATTCTTTATTCTAAATTCAGTAGTATTTGTATGTCTGGGTAATGGAAAAGAGGCTATGCACTGTTTATATATGTATACAGAGATATAGATATGTTTTCTTCCCTTTCCGTTATCATTTACTTATTTTTATTACTGTATTTTAGATATCTATTGAAAATAAATTGGAAAAAAAAATCCCAAAACTCGAAAATATCCAAAAAACGAAATCTGCCATTAGAAATCAAAACTTTTATTTCACTCTCTTTCAAAGTGGCAAAATATTAATAGATTTGTACAATTGTCAGCCCGTCCTGTCGCTGACTGCTCTGAGTCCGCGGCGTGTGACAGACCTTATGAATTGCGCAAGGTTTTCATCGCAGCTGTGAAAATATGCCAGGAAAAACATAGTCAAAAAGTTAGCGCCACAGATTTCGTGATTTTCATATCTGTAAGGACAGACACACGCGAACACTCATGTCAGGCGAGCGAAATTATATAAAAGCGCTTGGATGTTCTAAATGTCAAGCAACAACTATATCGAATTTTTCCACACGAGAAAAACGTATTTTATGTCTACAGTTCCACACACAGTAACGTTAAACAACCTTGTGTTAATCTAAAAGTATCAAGATACTTAAACCAGCAATAAACAATAAATAACACCAAGTAAATAATTTTCAATTAAGATCAACATCTGATTTACAGAGCTGAATCCTTCATTTTCTACTAAATGTCAACTTCACAAAATTCACCAGTTCATTACTCGACAAGAATAATATTGAACGGAGGAAAGGCATTTGCAGCGTCGAAATGGCAAGAAGGGTTTCATCTTTTTAAAGAAGGGGTGGGGTGGGGGGTCTGCATATAATCCATCAGCGTTATTGACAAAAAATATTAGATGGATATATCTGTTTTTAATTTGGTTGCTTTCCGTTGCTCCCCCTTTGTTCGATATATACAAATACACACACACACACACACACACACACACACACACACACACACACACATATTTATACATATATACTCACATTTATATATATACATATATATCTTTTTTTTTTTTTGGGGGGGGGCGGTGAGTGTTTGTGTGTGTATTAGCTGTAATCTTAAGCCTTTTAGTTAGTAAAAGGATTATTTTCAGAGTGCTGGTGCTTTGGTAATGATACCCCTGTTCCCAAGGGGTCACTACAGTCGTCACCAACTGAATATAGGCCCATTTCAATTACACCAATTTTAACTAAGGTTTTTGAACGCTTGCTGGTCAAAATCTGTATATTTGAGACCGTTTCTTCCAGAGACTCAGTTTGGTTTTAGAAAGGGGCTCGGCTGTAATCATGTATTGCTTATGTTGGTGCATGAAAAGCAGTCTGCTTCAGATAAAGATCATGAGTCATGGCTTGTATCTCTGGGTTTTAGTGCAGCTTTTGATCCTGTTAATCACATGGGTTTAATTTTAAGATGCAGTCTGTAGGTGTTGGTGGTAAAGTTTTTTACCAGGTAGACAGCAGCGTGTTCATGTTGATGCTAGTTTTAGCTCGTATTCCCGTGTGTCTTCTGGAGTTCCTCTGGGTAAGGTTCTTGCCCCTTTTGATCTTATTTTATATACGAACAATATGTGGTTTTGAGTTGGTCTAGAACGCAGTTGCCTCAGCATCCAAGTCAGCTGATTAATGGTTTTCATCACTTCAGTGGATAATCTGAAACCCTTAGGTGTAACTTTTGATTCAAAACTTATATTTGAATTACGTATGAGGAGTATGACCCGGGCAATTTCATCAACGTTAGGCATCATTCGCAAGTGCAAGATCAATGATGACGACAACATTACTCATAGTTGCTTCTTTTATTCTATTTTGCCTCGTTTGAAGTATTTTCCTGTGTGGTTATCTGCTGTATAATAGCCTAGATAATATAACAAATAAATAAATAAAGACTAAATAACTAAATAACAGAATAACTAAAGACTGATTGATCGTTTTTTTAATTCCATTAGATTCATCCTGCCAGACTTAAATTTGGACCTTGGGCATCGTAGGGATTTAGGGTCTCTTTCAGTCTTACACACTATGGTAACCGGTTACTCGCATCCCCTCTGTAAGTTTTTACCTGATTTTTAACAACCCTCGAGAATTATTGGAAGTTCTATGACCTTCAGTTCAATGACATTAGATGCAAGTCGATCGTCTACATCTCAATTTTCTTGGTTCTTTTTCATTGCCATTTGTAGGCTCTGGAATAGACTGCCTTCAGAGATTCCAACGTTTCCGTCTCTTTATACGTTAAAAAGATCAGCTAATATGTTTTTACTACGTGAATGGGTGACGATTTTCCATCTCATTCTTTCTTCGCTTTGGCGTGACTTGCTCTCACACCTTTGGTGGTATAAATCTCGATATTTTCTCTGTGGCTCTCTATATGGCTTGACATGATAATCAGAAAAATAAAATAATAATAATGACAACAACAATAATGATAATAAAGGCAGTACTACTACTAATAATAATATATATTTGTGTGTGTGTGTGTGTGTGAGAGAGAGAGAGAGAGGGGGGGGTGGAGAGGGAGAGATTGATTGATATCTAGCAAACAAAACAGAATAAATTCATCAAATACTTCACATCTGATGTAAACAAACGG
Organism: Penaeus vannamei; assembly: GCF_042767895.1. Lineage (NCBI taxonomy): Eukaryota > Metazoa > Arthropoda > Malacostraca > Decapoda > Penaeidae > Penaeus > Penaeus vannamei. The sequence goes on along the minus strand of NC_091556.1, from coordinate 12,938,193 downwards.
TCAACACGCATAGACCTCCTTTCAGTCACGTATTCAATGCCTGCCTCTTAAATAATAATAAATAATAAAAAATAAATAATAAATAAATAGTAATAAAATAAATAATAATAAATAATAATAAAATAAATAATAATAAATAATAAAAATAAATAATAATAAATAATGATATAATAAAATAAAAAAACAAAACTAAAAACATACAATGAGTATTTTCTCGCCCTGCTGCAGAACAACCAGTAATTTTAACAAAAACAAAATCTATATATACCTGAGCTTCACCTCCGAATACCGTCTCATCGGGGACCTCTGAAACAACAAATTATTAGAGTAAACATATATACAAGATATTCTTTCCTTGTATTTCACTCTTCTGGATTTGGTCTTTATGTTGAAAATTTCAATTATTAAGATAAAAAAAATTGATTTTGTGATGGGTTTGTAATGGATTCATGGTTTAGGTCATATGATAAAAGATAATTAATAATTTATATGTGTTTCGTTATATGTCTTCCTTTTGAAGTAGTGCTTATTAATAACTGCAAATCTAATGTTTTCATTGTGAAACGTCATATAAAATGCAATATTCTCTATATGTGATATAATCTAAATTTATACAGTAATTAATTTCCATTTCATTAAAGACAAAAGAACAGAATACCATAACATAAAATAATATATAACCGAAAGTAGTACAAATTTTCACGAAAGTAAAAAAAAAAAGGTGTGAATGCGAATGGTTTATACATCTATTCATTTATATATATAACCGAAAGATTATTCAATATTTCCTATTTCTTCCATTCCATTTTTTTTCACCTTACCTTTGTAACCCAAGTAGCCATTTTACTGAAATGCCTCAACTTCAAAAATCCAATTACTTGATATAAACAAAATCTAAAATAAAGGGAAATACCAGTCAAAAATACACTAACAAACAAATACTAAAACTGCCTCTTCTTAATGGAATCAGCTGTGATCGTCTATAACTTAATACTCGCAACGACTTATCTTCAAAAGTCAACACCGAAAGCTTGAGAAGAGTTGAAGAAAGTTAATGAAAGCAAAATAAAAGATTCCTTTGGCAAAGCGATCCAATTACAAGGATTGGCTTAGAATATCACTTGACTCAAAGAAAAATGAAATAGGATTCAGAAAGAAAGAAAGAGGAAAAAATAACAACCCGATTAATCAAGGGAGTTATCACCAAGAAAGGTATAGATATTAGAGAACCTTATCAAAAGAATTCAAGTGTGATAAAAAAATTTCCCTTCATAATTTCTTATGGTGCGGGAAGTAAAGGCAGGAAGTTAGCAGAAGGAATCAACAACATGTTCCTAAGCTGATTAAGTTCATTTAAATTGAGAAGAAAAAAAAAATAAGGACGTGTAAATCAGAAGTAAAATGAAACGATACATAACAAATAAAAAAGAACAAGGACATTAAGATGACAGAAAAAAGAAGGAAGAGAAGAAAAAGAAACGGAAGGAGAAAGAGAAGGACGAGAAGAAGGAAAAGAAAAAGAAGAAGAAGAAACAGGACAAGAAGAAGAAGAAAGAGGTCAAGAAGAAGAAGGAGGACGAGGAGGAAGAGAAGAGGAAGAAGTAGGAGGAGAAGGAGGGGCAAGAGGATAAGAGCCTATATCAAACAGAACATTGGTTGGGATTTCCCTGTATTTGTATTTCTCTTATCTCTCGTTATCTCCAAGTTATGTGTATCCGTAAGTGATTGATGCGTCTTCCGAAGTAAATATTTGTCTTCCGGGTTCACGTGCGTCGTTTGGTTGTATAAATGTGATCTCTCTCTCTGTCTATATGTCTATATATCTCTCCTCTCCTCTCCTCTCCTCTCCTCTTCTCTTCTCTTCTCTTCTCTCTCTCTCTCTCTCTCTCTCTCTCTCTCTGTCTCTCTCTCTCTCTCTCTCTCTCTCTCTCTCTCTCTCTCTCTCTCTCTTTCCTCTCTCTCTCTCTCTCTCTCTCTCTCTCTCTCTCTCTCTCTCTCTCTCTCTCTCTCTCTCTCCCTCTCTCTCCTCTCCTCTCTTCTCCTCTCCTCTCTCTCCTCTCTTCTCCCCTCCTATCC
>NC_091556.1:12913617-12916117 GCF_042767895.1 Penaeus vannamei | reverse complement strand
GTGGGGGGGAGGAAGGGAGAGAGATTAATAGACAGAGAGGGGGGAAGGAGGGGGGAGATAGATAGATAAATAGAGAGAGAGAGAGGGAGAAAGGGGAAGTGAAAGTGAGTTTATATGGCAGTTATATTCTTGAACGTGAATGAAATACACAAAGAAAATGCATATACTTCTGGGAAAGAGTTTGACTGAATGTTCTTGTAGACACTATGCACTAATGTAATCATAATTTGGCAAAAGCTCAGCAGAAACTACCACTGCAAACACCACCATCTTAAGACAGCATATAGACTCTAGAGACATGTTAGGCAAGACCCAAAATTAATTATGAAGTTCCGATGCTGCCCCTTCTAGCACAGCTGCGGCCTGCACAACCTCCGCGGTAGCCTTCTTAACTCCAATATCGTCCTTTAAGACTGGCAACATCCATTCGTGGTTATAATGTTTAATATCCCAAAATCATTTGTTAAGGACAAGAAATGAAGGAAGCGTTTGCCAAGTGCTCAAGAGTCGACAGGGTTCATCAATTATACATAAGCATGTACCCTCGCCTCGAGTTTGCTTTCTCTAATATTCATGTCCTGCCAGAAAGCGACATTTTCAGTACAGTGAAATAATAATTGTTTTCACATGACTTAATTAGTGTGTCCCGAGTCAGTGCCTGGGTTACTGCGTCATAGTGAGCGCTCTGTCGCTTGATATTTTTGTTTGTTTGTTTGTTTCCTTGTTTCTGTCATTTTACAAATGAAAAGTCATCAAGGCTACACTCTTTCTATGCGATCTAACCTTACGTTAAGGAAAGACTCGTTGACGTTATCGTCTACACGATCATGCTGATTAAACTGTCTGAAAATTGGGCCGTCTTCATGACATAAAATACTGAATTTACTGGCGGAATAATAAGCAATAAAACTGAGAGAAGTGAAAGTAAAGCATAAACAAAGGCTCAGACATTGTGATGCAAGACGAGGTAGATTAATTCATTTATTTCAAACAAAGGGTGATGACGCACAGTTACCCAGACATGCGGGGCGTGTTAGGTTACACCCTCAACTTTAATGTCCTTGCTCCCTCCTGCTGGAAAGAGGAAGGAAACAGAGATCTAATGAAAACAGTAAACAGAGACCGTGAAGGAGATTACGCAGCACAAGCGAACGCACAACCAAGGGATTCGAACGCAACGGATTCGAACCTTTTATGAACCAATTGGGCTCTTTGGCTTAGCGGTCGTTTTCTGGGGCTAAACGCGCATTCTCTAGACGACAATACAAACAAACCCGACCTTGCCTCATCAGTGGAACGCAATTCATCAAAGAGGGGCTGGCCAGCGTCCTATTTCACCGATACTGTCACTGATGTCCGCGCCCTGCAGATTGGAGGAATCCCTCTCATTAGGCGGCTCGTTAGTTCTTTTGTGCTGTTCTTCCCCCTTCGTTTGGCGTCCTACCTGTCTTCCTATTCACCATTTTGCATCTTTTAGCGGCCTGCCTTTCTTCTTAATTACCATTTTGCATCTTTTATCAGCCTACCTTTCTTCCTATTCACCATTTTGCATCTTTTATCAGCCTACCTTTCTTCCTATTCACCATTTTGCATCTTTTAGCGGCCTAATTTTTTTTCCTATACACCATTTTGCCTCTTTTAGCGTCCTACCTTTCTTCCTATTCACCCTTTTGCGTCTTGATAGCCTACCTTTCTTCCTATTTATTTCTTCATATTTATCATTTTGCATCTTTTATCGGCCTACCTTTCTCCCTATACACCATTTTGCATCTTTTAGCGTTCTTCCTTTCTTCTTATTCACCATTTTGCATCTTTTATCGGCCTACCTTTCTCCCTATACACCATTTTGCATATTTTATCGGCCTACCTTTCTTCCTATTCACCTTTTTGCATCTTTTAGCGTTAGGTTTTTCCATCGCCTACCTGTCTTCGCAAACCGTTATCAGCCTTCTTTCAACAGCCTACCATCCTTCGTGTATAGCTCTTTACAGATCCTTCCAATCTTCTGTGATAGGACATACAAGCGGACCCGGAGATTAAATAGACATTGCTGATAGATGTACGAGAGAGACAGACGATAATCCAACATATCCCGAAACACTCTTCAGTAACTTGACGTTCTTTAAAGGGAAAAAAAACATGCATAGAATACAGTTTGTGTACTATGGTAGCTGCCCTTAAGCACTGTACAGATTGCCGGGCTTTGTGATAAACCAGGAAGATATTACGAGAAAGAGAGATGGGCGTGATCTCCCTGTCTTATCTATCGATTGTATGATTACTATTCTGTTGGCTGAAGTAACTATCCTTGAAGTATTTTGGTGAAATAATGTGTTTGATAGATGTGTGTGCTGTATCATAAATTTATCTCTCTATCTTTATGTCTGTCTGGTTGTTTCTCTCTCTGTCTCTGTCTGTCTGTCTCTCTCTCTCTCTCTCTCTCTCTCTCTCTCTCTCTCTCTCTCTCTCTCTCTCTCTCTCTCTCTCTCTTTTTTCTTTT
>NC_091556.1:12912089-12913117 GCF_042767895.1 Penaeus vannamei | reverse complement strand
AATATCAACTAAATTTCAACAGAAGCAAACAATAATTACCACCGGAGATAAGAAATAATAAAAAATCAATTAAACATACCAAACGCAAAGAAGGTAATTAAAAGTAAAAAGAAAAAGACAGGTTACCGCATCGTTACCATCAGCTGTGACTTCATAACATCTGCATTTTACAACTTAGCAGGGAAATGAAAGCTGAATGGGATCTTTTCCATAGTCCTGGTGAATTAGGTATTTTCATTCATTGAAAAGTGAAAGAGGTTTTTATATCTGGTTCTTTTGTGGTTGTATAATGTGTATACCAGATTTTATTATGATATTATTGTTATTAGTTGCAGCGGTAGTAATAATACAATAATAGTAGTAGTAGAAGTAGTTGTAGTAGTAGGAGTACCATTATTACTCGCATTATCATCATTTTTTAATATTATTATCATAACTATTATCACTATTGTTATCATTTTATTGCTAGTATCACTGTTACTGTTACCGTTATTATTATTGTTATTATCACTATTATCATTATCATTATCATTATTATCATTACTATCATAATTTTCATTATTATTATTATTATTATTATTATTATTATTATTATTATTATTATTATTATTATCATTATTATTATAATCATTATTATTATTATTGTTATTATTATTATTATTATTATCATTATTATTACTATCATCATGATTAATTTTGTTATTGTTGTCATTAATATTATTATTATTGTTATTGTTTTTGTAATTATTATAATTATTATCATTATTATTATTACCATTATTACCGTTTTGTTATCATTATTACTATTATCATTATTACTTTTGTTATTGTTGTCATTAATATTATTATTACTATCAGCATTATCATTATTGTTCTTATTAGAAGTAGTATCATTATTATCATTATCATTTTTATTATCATTATTGTTATCATAATAGTAATAATAATATTAGTAGTAATAATAAAAATGATAATAATAATAGTAATGTTAATAGTAATATGTGTGGGTCTATTCATATATATATATA
>NC_091556.1:12899589-12902089 GCF_042767895.1 Penaeus vannamei | reverse complement strand
ATCAGTTACCCCTATTTCCTTGGCAATCGGGGTAACTATTATAATCATTGCCTTTATCATCTCCGCCGAGGATTACCGGTGTACTTGAGAAAGTGGCGCTTTAAATGTAATTCTTCAAATGTGAATTATCTAATTACATCAGTGACGTATTACCTTGGCGGAGTGATGTGCTCTCTGACTGCTTCTAGTTATTATCATCATATTGATGGTGATAATGATAATATTATTATTATTCACAACAGTAATATTAATAATGGCAATTTTAATGTTACTGTATATGATAGTAGCAATAATGATTGATACCAGTCACGGGATTAGAATCTAGATTAGTATAAGTATCGACGTCATAGTAACTTCAGTATTACAATGTGCTTTATATTAATCACAGTATTAACCTTAGCATTACTGTTAATATCAGAATTTTAAAAGCAGTATAACAATTTAATTTTCAGAAAGAGGAAGAGGAAAGAAAAGGGATAAAGAATGAGAAATAGATAGAGGATGATAAACAAGAAAAAAGAATTGAAGAGAATCTGGAATTGGGGAGAAGATGTGGAGAGAAAAGAGAAAGGCTATGAGGAGGAGGATAAAAGGGAAAGAACAAGGGAGGGTTATGGCGGATGAGGAGAGGAGAGGGGGGGGGTTAGGGAAGGAGAGGGAGAGGATGATGGGGGAGGGAGAGGGAGAGGATGATGAAGGAGGGAGAGAAGGGGGAGGAAAGAAGAGGAAGTAGAGTAGGAGGGAGGGAGAAGGAGTAGATGGGGAGGGAATGAGAAGGAGTATAGGATAAGGGAGGTGAGAGGGGATGTGTGGGAAGGAGATGTAGAGGGAGGGAGAGGGGTGAGGGAAGAAGTGGGAGTAGAGAATAAGGGAGGAAGAGAGAGTAGAGATGGAGGGAGGGAAAGGGGGTGAGGGAAGGAAAGGGATCAGAGGAGGAGGGAATAGAGGGAGATGGAGTGAAGGATAGAGGATGAGGGAGGGAAAGAAATTATGAGGAGTGAGGATAAGGAATGAGGAGAGGAATTAGGGATGAAGGAAGAGAGAGAGATGACGAAGGAATTAGGGAGATGGCGTGGGAGCTGCGAGAGAGGGTGGGAGATGGAAGGCGAAAGGTGTGGAAAGAAGGAAGGTGAAGAATTAACGGGCGAAGAAGGGAAGGGAGAGGGTAAATGAAGGAGATAGAGAAGGAAGGAAAGGAGTTGGGGAATGTTGGCAAGGAATAGAGAGGGAATAAAAAAAAGGGTATGGGATACAGGAGAGAGAAGGAAAGGGAAAGAAAAATGGAGAAGAGAAAAAAAAGAAGAAGAAGAAGATCATGAAAACAAAGAAGATTATGATGATGAAAAGAAAACGAAAAGGTAGATGAATTAGAAGAAAGGGGAAGAAGAACAAGAAAAGAAAAGGAAAGAAGAAAAAAAAAGAAAACAAAAAAAAAGAAAGAAAGAAAAAAGAAGAAAGAAAGAAAAAAGAGAAGTGGAGGAGGAGGAGAAGGATATCCTAGCGCCCACCACAGACACAACAATGACAAGAGCCAATATCTATAAGGGCGGCGTCGAGACGATGGTTCGAGCGCCCACGTTTATGACTTTAAGGATGAGAGTCGGAGCCGAGGAGGAGGTAGGAGGGGGGGGGGGGGAGTCTGGGGAAAGAGGTAGGAAGGGGGGGAGGTCTGGGGAAAGGGGTAGGAGGAGGAGGGGGGGGTCTGGGGAAAGGGGTAGGAGGGGGGAGTCTGGGGATAGGGGGAGGAAGGGGGGGTCTGAGGATAGGGGTAGGATGGGGGGGTCTAGGGAAAGGGGGTAGGAAGGGGGGGGCTGGGGATAGGGGGAGGAAGGGGAGGGGTCTGGGGAAATGGGGAGGAAGGTGGGGGGGTCTGGGAAAGGGAGAGGGATGGGGAGGGGCAAAGGGGGAGGAATGGGGGGTCTGGGGAAAGGGGTAGGAAGGGGAGGGGTCTACGGAAAGGGGTAGGAGGGAGGGTCTGGGGAAAGGGGTAGGAAGGGGATGGGGAGGGGCAAAGGGGGAGGAAGGGGGGTCTGGGGATACGGGGAGGAAGGTGGGGGGGGGGGGGTCTGGGAAAGGGGGTGGAAGGGGAGGGGTCTGGGGAAAGGGGTAGGAGGGTGGTCTGGGAGAGGGAGAGGAGGGGATGGGGAAAGGGGTAGGAAGGGAGGGGGAGGGAGATATGGGAGTTAAGAAGTGCGTGGAGAATGAAAGAGTAAGACATAGAGTGAAGAAAGAGCGAATGGCTGTGTGTAAGGGTGTAAGTGTATATGTGTGTGTAAATGTGTAAGTAAGTGTGTGTGTATGTGTGTGCGCGTGAGTATAAATATGTAGAACAGGTATGTATACGTACGTGTGTGTCTGTATGTATGTCTCTGTGTACCTGTGTAAGTGAACGTCTACGTATCTTTACTATATCCACATTCATACACAAATATACACACACGTCTACAATCACGCATGTACATGTCCAAATCCTACGTATAAGACTCCGACCTGAGCGTGT
>NC_091556.1:12889589-12894589 GCF_042767895.1 Penaeus vannamei | reverse complement strand
GTGCTCTCTGGTCGGGCTGTCTGCCTTCTCTCTGGTCGGGCTGTCTGCGTGCTCTCTGGTCGGGCTGTCTGCGTGCTCTCTGGTCGGGCTGTCTGCGTGCTCTCTGGTCGGGCTGTCTGCGTGCTCTCTGGTCGGGCTGTCTGCGTGCTCTCTGGTCGGGCTGTCTGCGTGCTCTCTGGTCGGGCTGTCTGCCTTCTCTCTGGTCGGGCTGTCTGCGTGCTCTCTGGTCGGGCTGTCTGCGTGCTCTCTGGTCGGGCTGTCTGCGTGCTCTCTGGTCGGGCTGTCTGCCTTCTCTCTGGTCGGGCTGTCTGCGTGCTCTCTGGTCGGGCTGTCTGCGTGCTCTCTGGTCGGGCTGTCTGCGTGCTCTCTGGTCGGGCTGTCTGCCTTCTCTCTGGTCGGGCTGTCTGCGTGCTCTCTGGTCGGGCTGTCTGCCTTCTCTCTGGTCGGGCTGTCTGCCTTCTCTCTGGTCGGGCTGTCTGCCTTCTCTCTGGTCGGGCTGTCTGCGTGCTCTCTGGTCGGGCTGTCTGCGTGCTCTCTGGTCGGGCTGTCTGCGTGCTCTCTGGTCGGGCTGTCTGCCTTCTCTCTGGTCGGGCTGTCTGTGTGCTCTCTGGTCGGGCTGTCTGCCTTCTCTCTGGTCGGGCTGTCTGCGTGCTCTCTGGTCGGGCTGTCTGCGCGCTCTCTGGTCGGGCTGTCTGCGCGCTCTCTGGTCGGGCTGTCTGCGTGCTCTCTGGTCGGGCTGTCTGCGCGCTCTCTGGTCGGGCTGTCTGCGTGCTCTCTGGTCGGGCTGTCTGCCTTCTCTCTGGTCGGGCTGTCTGCGTGCTCTCTGGTCGGGCTGTCTGCGCGCTCTCTGGTCGGGCTGTCTGCGTGCTCTCTTGTCGGGCTGTCTGCCTTCTCTCTGGTCGGGCTGTCTGTGTGCTCTCTGGTCGGGCTGTCTGCGTGCTCTCTGGTCGGGCTGTCTGCGTGCTCTCTGGTCGGGCTGTCTGCCTTCTCTCTGGTCGGGCTGTCTGTGTGCTCTCTGGTCGGGCTGTCTGCCTTCTCTCTGGTCGGGCTGTCTGCCTTCTCTCTGGTCGGGCTGTCTGCCTTCTCTCTGGTCGGGCTGTCTGCGCGCTCTCTGGTCGGGCTGTCTGCGCGCTCTCTGGTCGGGCTGTCTGCGTGCTCTCTGGTCGGGCTGTCTGCCTTCTCTCTGGTCGGGCTGTCTGTGTGCTCTCTGGTCGGGCTGTCTGCGTGCTCTCTGGTCGGGCTGTCTGCGTGCTCTCTGGTCGGGCTGTCTGCGTGCTCTCTGGTCGGGCTGTCTGCGTGCTCTCTGGTCGGGCTGTCTGCGTGCTCTCTGGTCGGGCTGTCTGCGTGCTCTCTGGTCGGGCTGTCTGCGTGCTCTCTGGTCGGGCTGTCTGCGTGCTCTCTGGTCGGGCTGTCTGCCTTCTCTCTGGTCGGGCTGTCTGTGTGCTCTCTGGTCGGGCTGTCTGCGTGCTCTCTGGTCGGGCTGTCTGCGTGCTCTCTGGTCGGGCTGTCTGCGTGCTCTCTGGTCGGGCTGTCTGCGTGCTCTCTGGTCGGGCTGTCTGCGTGCTCTCTGGTCGGGCTGTCTGCGTGCTCTCTGGTCGGGCTGTCTGCCTTCTCTCTGGTCGGGCTGTCTGCGTGCTCTCTGGTCGGGCTGTCTGCGTGCTCTCTGGTCGGGCTGTCTGCGTGCTCTCTGGTCGGGCTGTCTGCGTGCTCTCTGGTCGGGCTGTCTGCGTGCTCTCTGGTCGGGCTGTCTGCGTGCTCTCTGGTCGGGCTGTCTGCGTGCTCTCTGGTCGGGCTGTCTGCGTGCTCTCTGGTCGGGCTGTCTGCGTGCTCTCTGGTCGGGCTGTCTGCGTGCTCTCTGGTCGGGCTGTCTGCGTGCTCTCTGGTCGGGCTGTCTGCCTTCTCTCTGGTCGGGCTGTCTGCGTGCTCTCTGGTCGGGCTGTCTGCGTGCTCTCTGGTCGGGCTGTCTGCGTGCTCTCTGGTCGGGCTGTCTGCGTGCTCTCTGGTCGGGCTGTCTGCGTGCTCTCTGGTCGGGCTGTCTGCGTGCTCTCTGGTCGGGCTGTCTGCGTGCTCTCTGGTCGGGCTGTCTGCGTGCGCTCTGGTCGGGCTGTTTGCGTGCTCTCTGGTCGGGCTGTCTGCGTGCTCTCTGGTCAGGCTGTCTGCGTGCTCTCTGGTCGGGCTGTCTGCGTGCTCTCTGGTCGGGCTGTCTGCGTGCTCTCTGGTCGGGCTGTCTGCGTGCTCTCTGGTCGGGCTGTCTGCGTGCTCTCTGGTCGGGCTGTCTGCGTGCTCTCTGGTCGGGCTGTCTGCGTGCTCTCTGGTCGGGCTGTCTGCGTGCTCTCTGGTCGGGCTGTCTGCGTGCTCTCTGGTCGGGCTGTCTGTGTGCTCTCTGGTCGGGCTGTCTGCGTGCTCTCTGGTCGGGCTGTCTGCGTGCTCTCTGGTCGGGCTGTCTGCGTGCTCTCTGGTCGGGCTGTCTGCGTGCTCTCTGGTCGGGCTGTCTGCGTGCTCTCTGGTCGGGCTGTCTGCGTGCTCTCTGGTCGGGCTGTCTGCGTGCTCTCTGGTCGGGCTGTCTGCGTGCTCTCTGGTCGGGCTGTCTGCGTGCTCTCTGGTCGGGCTGTCTGCGTGCTCTCTGGTCGGGCTGTCTGCGTGCTCTCTGGTCGGGCTGTCTGCGTGCTCTCTGGTCGGGCTGTCTGCGTGCTCTCTGGTCGGGCTGTCTGCGTGCTCTCTGGTCGGGCTGTCTGCGTGCTCTCTGGTCGGGCTGTCTGCGTGCTCTCTGGTCGGGCTGTCTGCGTGCTCTCTGGTCGGGCTGTCTGCGTGCTCTCTGGTCGGGCTGTCTGCGTGCTCTCTGGTCGGGCTGTCTGCGTGCTCTCTGGTCGGGCTGTCTGCGTGCTCTCTGGTCGGGCTGTCTGCGTGCTCTCTGGTCAGGCTGTCTGCGTGCTCTCTGGTCGGGCTGTCTGCGTGCTCTCTTGTCGGGCTGTCTGCGTGCTCTCTGGTCGGGCTGTCTGCGTGCTCTCTGGTGGGGCTGTCTGCGTGCTCTCTGGTCGGGCTGTCTGCGTGCTCTCTGGTCAGGCTGTCTGCGTGCTCTCTGGTCGGGCTGTCTGCGTGCTCTCTGGTCGGGCTGTCTGCGTGCTCTCTGGTCGGGCTGTCTGCGTGCTCTCTGGTCGGGCTGTCTGCGTGCTCTCTGGTCGGGCTGTCTGCGTGCTCTCTGGTCAGGCTGTCTGCGTGCTCTCTGGTCGGGCTGTCTGCGTGCTCTCTTGTCGGGCTGTCTGCGTGCTCTCTGGTCGGGCTGTCTGCGTGCTCTCTGGTCGGGCTGTCTGCGTGCTCTCTGGTCGGGCTGTCTGCGTGCTCTCTGGTCGGGCTGTCTGCGTGCTCTCTTGTCGGGCTGTCTGCGTGCTCTCTGGTCGGGCTGTCTGCGTGCTCTCTGGTCGGGCTGTCTGCGTGCTCTCTGGTCGGGCTGTCTGCGTGCTCTCTGGTCGGGCTGTCTGCGTGCTCTCTTGTCGGGCTGTCTGCGTGCTCTCTGGTCGGGCTGTCTGCGTGCTCTCTGGTGGGGCTGTCTGCGTGCTCTCTGGTCGGGCTGTCTGCGTGCTCTCTGGTCGGGCTGTCTGCGTGCTCTCTGGTCGGGCTGTCTGCGTGCTCTCTTGTCGGGCTGTCTGCGCGCTCTCTGGTCGGGCTGTCTGCGTGTTCTCTGGTCGGGCTGTCTGCGTGCTCTCTGGTCGGGCTGTCTGCGTGCGCTCTGGTCGGGCTGTCTGCGTGCTCTCTGGTCGGGCTGTCTGCGTGCTCTCTGGTCGGGCTGTCTGCGTGCTCTCTGGTCGGGCTGTCTGCGTGCTCTCTGGTCGGGCTGTCTTCGTGCTCTCTGGTCGGGCTGTCTGCGTGCTCTCTGGTCGGGCTGTCTGCGTGCTCTCTGGTCGGGCTGTCTGCCTGCTCTCTGGTCGGGCTGTCTGTGTGCTCTCTGGTCGGGCTGTCTGCGTGCTCTCTTGTCGGGCTGTCTGCGTGCTCTCTGGTCTGCGTGCTCTCTTGTCGGGCTGTCTGCGTGCTCTCTGGTCTGCGTGCTCTCTGGTCGGGCTGTCTGCGTGCTCTCTTGTCGGGCTGTCTGCGTGCTCTCTGGTCTGCGTGCTCTCTGGTCGGGCTGTCTGTGTGCTCTCTGGTCGGGCTGTCTGCGTGCTCTCTGGTCCGGCTGTCTGCCTTCTCTCTGGTCGGGCTTTCTGCGTGCTCTCTGGTCGGGCTGTCTGAGTGCTCTCTGGTCGGGCTGTCTGTGTGCTCTCTGGTCGGGCTGTCTGCGTGCTCTCTGGTCGGGCTGTCTGCGTGCTCTCTGGTGGGGCTGTCTGCGTGCTCTCTGGTCGGGCTGTCTGCGTGCTCTCTGGTCGGGCTGTCTGCGTGCTCTCTGGTCGGGCTGTCTGCGTGCTCTCTGGTCGGGCTGTCTGCGTGCTCTCTGGTGGGGCTGTCTGCGTGCTCTCTGGTCGGGCTGTCTGTGTGCTCTCTGGTCGGGCTGTCTGCGTGCTCTCTGGTCGGGCTGTCTGCGTGCTCTCTGGTCGGGCTGTCTGCGTGCTCTCTGGTCGGGCTGTCTGCGTGCTCTCTGGTCGGGCTGTCTGCGTGCTCTCTGGTCGGGCTGTCTGCGTGCTCTCTGGTCGGGCTGTCTGCGTGCTCTCTGGTCGGGCTGTCTGCGTGCTCTCTGGTCGGGCTGTCTGCGTGCTCTCTGGTCGGGCTGTCTGCGTGCTCTCTGGTCGGGCTGTCTGCGTGCTCTCTGGTCGGGCTGTCTGCGTGCTCTCTGGTCGGGCTGTCTGCGTGCTCTCTGGTCGGGCTGTCTGCGTGCTCTCTGGTCGGGCTGTCTGCGTGCTCTCTGGTCGGGCTGTCTGCGTGCTCTCTGGTCGGGCTGTCTGCGTGCTCTCTGGTCGGGCTGTCTGCGTGCTCTCTGGTCGGGCTGTCTGCGTGCTCTCTGGTCGGGCTGTCTGCGTGCTCTCTGGTCGGGCTGTCTGTGTGCTCTCCACTCTATTGTCATCTCTGGTATA
>NC_091556.1:12879589-12882089 GCF_042767895.1 Penaeus vannamei | reverse complement strand
GCAGCCCGCCACCCCCTTTTATATGGGGCAACGTCGGTGGGGGTGGCAGAGGTGGCATCCACCCGGAGCGACTGCCAGAGGCTGAACCTCAGGCGGGAAGTCAGGGTGGGGGCTTGGAACGTCCGTTCTTTGCGTCAGGATGATCGGTTGCCTCTACTGTCGAGGGAACTGGGGAGGCTGAGAGTTGAGGTGGCTGCTCTCTCGGAGGTGAGGAGGCCTGGCAGCGGCACGACCTGTGTAGGTGGCTACACCTATTACTGGTCGGGCCGCAGCGATGGCCACCATCTCCAGGGAGTAGCCATTGCCGTCTCCAGCAGACTCCAGCCCTCGGTAGTAGAGGTTACTCCTGTTGATGAGCGTATAATGGTATTGAGACTGAAGCTTTCTTTTGGCTTCATGTCTCTTATTGCTGTGTACGCTCCTACCGATGTTTGTAAACTTGACGTGAAAGAGATGTTCTACGCCAAACTTACATCTGTGGCAGACAGATGTCCCCGACGAGATATTCGCATTGTTCTGGGCGACTTCAATGCGGTATCTGGCTGTGATCGAGCTGGCTATGAGATGTCTGTCGGTCCCCATGGTTCAGGAGCTGATGCCGGTAGCGAGAATAGCCTCCTTTTCCGGGACTTTTCTAGGTCCCAGAAATTGAGGATTTCTGGCTCCTGGTACCAGCGCCCAGACCCTCATCGCTGGACATGGTACAGTGATGCGGGTAACGCAGCCAAGGAGATCGACCACATACTTGTTAGCACTCGTTGGAGGATCCTTCAAAATTGCAGGGTGTACAGGAGTGCTGAGTTCTGTGGTACTGACCATAGATTGGTTGTGGCTACCCTCCGAGTCCACTTCAAAACCCCCCAGCGGTCAAATGATCACCCTAGGGTGTTTCATTTGGACAGGCTGAGGGAGGGGGAGTGTGCCCGCGGGTTTGCTGAGGCAATCTCTGATCGTTTCGCAGTGCTTGGCAGTCTGACAGACCCTGTTCTTCTGTGGGATACCTTTAAGCGTGAAACGCTTGATGCAGCTCAAGATACGATTGGTGTACGCCCGAGAGCAGTACAGAATTCCATCTCGCGGGAGACACTGGAAGCCACAGATGCATGTCGTGCGGCTCGTCTGACAGGGGATCGGGAATTGCACCGTTCTCATGTGCGCAGAACTCGGTCCCTGTTAAGAAGGGACAAGGAACAGTTTATTAGGAGTCTTGCAGAGGAGGTAGAAGGCCATTTCTTAGTAAATGACCTTCGTCCTGCATACCAAGCCCTGAGAAAGCTGAACTCCAAGCCCTCTTCACAGGTGACAGCAGTTCGCTCAGTAAGTGGTCAGATCGTTTCAGATCCTGTTGCGGTGCGGGGACGTTGGGCTGAGTATTTTGAGCAGCTGTACCAGGTTGACCCACCAACAGTTAACTTGGATGCGGGTAGTGTCGAGATCCCGCTGCCGGATCCACCTATCAGTGAGGACCCTCCCTCCCTAACTGAAGTTAGGGGGGCGATTTCCAAGCTGAAGAGTGGTAAAGCAGCTGGTATCTGCGGCATACCAGCTGAACTGTTAAAGGCTGGTGGTGAACCTATGGCACGGGGGTTACATGCTGTCCTGGCTGCCATCTGGCAGTCCGGTTCCGTTCCTCCTGACCTGTTGAGGGGTGTGGTCATCCCTCTCTGGAAGGGGAAGGGGGACCGTTGGGACTGCAGCAATCACCGAGGCATCACACTGCTCAGTGTACCAGGCAAGGTTCTCGCCCACATCCTTCTGAGACGTATCAGAGACCATCTACTGAGGCACCAGAGACTGGAGCAATCCGGATTCACTCCTGGTAAGTCCACAATAGACCGTATCCTCGCGCTTCGAGTCATTGTAGAGCGCCGTCGTGAGTTCGGGCGTGGGCTACTTGCAGCCTACATCGACCTCAAGAAGGCGTTCGATACGGTGCATCGGGAGTCACTTTGGGAGATCCTGAGGCTGAGAGGAATACCAACAAGGATTATTGGACTAATAGCAAGCCTGTATACTGGTACTGAAAGTGCTGTAAAGTGTGGTGGGGGCCTGTCGAGCTTCTTTCCTGTTAGTTCAGGAGTGAGGCAAGGCTGTGTCCTTGCACCAACTCTTTTCAACACTTGCATGGACTGGATACTGGGCAGAGCTACTGTTCAAAGTCATTGTGGGGCAACGCTGGGCAATATCAAGGTTACAGACCTTGACTTTGCTGATGACGTTGCCATTCTATCTGAGTCTTTGGAAACCCTAGTAGCGGCTCTCGATGCATTTAGCAATGAAGCAAAGCCCCTGGGTCTAGAGGTCTCCTGGACCAAGACCAAGGTCCAGGAATTTGGGGACTTGATAGGAGAACCTGTTCAGTCGGTACGTGCTTGCGGCGAGGACATTGAAGTCACAGAGAGCTTTACATACCTTGGTAGTGTAGTTCATAACTCTGGGCTGTCAGACCATGAAGTCAGCAGACGGATTGGCCTGGCAGCAGGGGTCATGAACTCTCTCA
>NC_091556.1:12866352-12871589 GCF_042767895.1 Penaeus vannamei | reverse complement strand
ACATATAAAGTATTCCTCTGCACACATTAGTGTACTAATTAGCTAAAACTATTAAAATCTGCCTTCATGTAAACACAGACTGAAAACTATTTACATATATTCATATGAATTAAAATGCTCAAGTGTATGCATAAAGTATGTGTGATCTGTATAATTTGCGATTAATTTCTTGTTTAATATAACGTTTCCCCCAGATAAGACTCATAAGCAGAAACATGTTCCATTAACCACCCATGATTTAATCTAGTGTACCAGACACCAATACGACTTGTTGGTTAAGATGGTCTCACTGTTACAAAGAGAACATTACAGACTGCAGCGAATAGCAAGAGAGAGTGATGAAAGAAATCTGCCAGCAGCGTTCTTTCTAATTAGTAATGCAAAGTCTGCTTTAATTTCTAATTGATTTATGGTTATATGCTATATAATCATATCATTTCAGTTTGCACTATGACTAACTTGAAGGTAGAAAGTGCAGCTTATGAATCGGGGAATGAGTTGGAACAGCAAAAGACTTTTTAAAGCTGTTCGAATTTAAAGAAAAAAAAATGTGGGTAAAACATTCTGCAAATGAAAAAGAGTAATAAACGCGACCTTACAAAATGAAGTCAATTTCTTAAACACATTATGAGAAAACAGGAACTGGAAAATTCACCTCTTAATAGATGTATTGAAGAAAAGAAGAATTCAGTGGTCCTACCAAAACAAAGAAAATAGGAAATGGCTTTGCTGCTTTTGAAGAAATAAGAACTTGGCAAACTAGGGAATGAAGGGGAAAGAATAAGAAAATGAAGGAGAATAAAAGGTACATGTCAATGTGTTGCATGAAACAATAATCAGTAAAAAATAAAAAAAATAAATAGAAGTTCATCAGGTGAGGCTCCAGAAACCATAGCCCTGCGTCTGGGAATTGGCGATGACGAAAACCTCAATATGACTTCGTGTTCGTCCTTCAGGAATCGAAGGGTCGTCGTAGAATTAATGATGATGGGAGGGACAACCTTAATGATGTTGGGGAAGTACTTGATGGTCGTGCTGTTGTTCAGGTATCCTCTCGAGTATCACTTGTAGTGGATGGTTTGCTCGGGACCTACAAATTGGTACTATTTTTTATTGTTATTATTGTATGTTACTATGTTTTTTTTCATAATTGGTAGTGTCGTTATAATTATATATTTCTTTCTGCTCTTTTTTCGATATAGGAGATGAGGAACTCAAGGCATTAATCATTGACTGCCTCTTTCTTTAGCTACAGTCGAAGGTAGATATTATTTATATCTGGTCTGTTTTATTGTGGGAAGGTTTTGTAGGAGAGGAAGCCAGAGCAATGCTGGTAGCTGAGTGGCGGAGAGCAGGTGAATTACTGCTATACTTTCTTGGTATTTTAACTAATTCCGATTTTTTTTTCTTTTTTTATCAGTTAACATTTTTCATGCGCGAAACACGGTGTTGGGATGCCCGTGGAAGTCGTGGTAATGGATAAGCAGGCAGAGCAAGAGAATTAAATAAAAGTCGCATTTCTCTGCCGGGTTTATTGTTGTTAAGTTCTATGTTGTCGGCCACCAGAGGCGCTCATATCACAGGCATCATATGTATAATATGTATAAAACTTCTTCAACTGAAATATGTCTTTGTTTAAACCAAATACTTCCCTGATATAAATTACATAAAAATAAAAATGTATATAATCACATTATCTATACATAATATCATTGATATTCATATAAAATAGAGACTGAAGCGTAACTCCTCTCCTAACACACGATCATTGTATGTATGTAAATGAGGGTCAAGGTAAGAGTATTCTGTATATTTATGGAAAATGTGCTAGCTATGGCTAAGGAACGATAATGACCGGAAAATCAAATTCTCAAACTATTATCTGAAGGGCTGATGTAATGTGAAGTAGACATGTGTTTGAATTGATAGAATGGTTTATATAGACACAGTAGTAGATCTATAAGAGTGATAGCCCCCCGTGTGTGAGCGAGCATTTGCATTGCCGTGCTTTGTTCATTCTCGCTATGTTATGCGAGCCCAGAACAAAAGCACCGTCTATAATACAACATGAACAACATGACCTGCCACTCGGCTCTCTGTACACCTAGTAATTTCACTAGTAATTTCATTTTACTTTGACCTTGAGTCACGTTAACTTAGCAACTAAAGTATCCTTTCATCTGACCTAAGCGGAATTGATGTTCCACTTGTGAACTGTTATAAAGACAAACTGTCCTACTATTTCATTTGGAATCTTGCTTATCCATTGAATAACAAGGATCATACGAAAGAAAACCATAAGAACGAAGTATTTGGGTGCAAGGTAAATGCAAAGTGTTAAGAAAAACGGACGAAGCAGTTTTCTGATTGATCGCAGGGAATGCACTTGGATATATGCTAAGCTTTAGGAAGGAGACGTAGGAAGCGCGTAGATCAAGGCCAAAGGGAAATGACGGGAGCAATTTCTGATGAGAGCGGTGTACAGGAATAATGGCAAAATAACGCTAGTATTACCAAGAAATGGGAAGAGGATGTAGTAAGAGGAAAATAATGGGATTTTGGGATGAAATCATAATGTGCAAGTAATGGGATAATGGGACAGGATACAGCAGTAGATATATTCCTAAGTGCTATGAGCCAGATATAATCAAATATGGAAAGGATATTTTGTAAAACTTGTAGATGAAAATAAAAGTTCTATGTGAGAAGAATTAGAGGAGTTCGGGTCCCTATAAAAGAACAAGACCTGGTGATATGAGGAGGCCAATGGAGAGCGGTAATTAAATAGCAATGGAATGTTACTGTTTGTCACCGTGAAATATGGACCAGAATGTTGGTAAATGAAATGGAAATTTTGGACGCATGCCTGGGACAAGGGCCACGCAAAATAATGGAAAGAAGGAAGGGTTTTGGGTAACGTTAAAACCATAATGAAAGAAAGCATGGGAATAAACAGGAAATAGCAAGGAGCCGCTTTGGAACGATAAATTTTCGAAAAAAAATCGAGGTGTGAGCTGAGACACTAAATATACGGATATGGACAGAACCAAATCGGATAAATGAAAATAGTAAGGACTCAAGACTAAATATATGCAATTTAGCCCACATGGAATGCATATACTCGAATTTGTATTTTATCATTAAAAATAATGTAGGGTGTAAATAGAGTGGTGTAATTAAATACAAAAGAGAAGTGTATTGGATGGTAAAGAGTGTTCGTGAAGGTATGCTAGATCAATACATGATATATACATCTTTAAGAACACACAGGAGTCAAGACTAAACACCAAGGGGGGGGGGGGTACGTAATGTGTCGCGGTCGTGTGGAGGTGGAAGCGCTGGACAAGAGAAAGGCAGGATAACTAAGGTAGAGATGGAGAGATCTGGCTAAGAAGAAATAATGCGTGGGTTGAATATAGATGTATATATTAGTATTAGTGATAGCAGTATTATTATCATCACAACCATCACCTTTTTCATTCATGTTATCATATCACCATGATAATACTGTCACTCAGCTTACTACCTTTTTTGAGTGCAATGGCGGTATCAAATGTAAATCTTTGAACATTGTAAAAACATCTATACAAGACAGACTAACTGACAGATAGGCAGATTGATATACGGAGAGGTCTGGTCAAAACAGCCTTGCGGGATATATTACATGGAAGTGTTTTTCCTATCCTTGGATGTTTCAATTATTTAAAAAAACACCCATACCATTTAATTTTGAAACATCCCAAAAATAAGGTTAGATACATAAGCAACGCTGACATTGCAACAAAAAAGAAGCACATAAGAGAGATAATCCTAAACACATTTGCAATCCAAGCCAAAACTAAAAGTTTTTTAATTGTGACGCTGCCATTGTAATGAAAAATAGGAGTGGAAATTGATGTTGCGAAAGGTAACATCCACTTTGTCATCACACGGATAAATGAGAGACAATCGCACTTCGGCCTCGACCCAATGAGGTGGCAATAGTTAGGGAGCTGGGTGGCTTCGACGCAGTTATGGGCGGGTGCGTGTGAGTGTGGAAAGGTGCATGTGTGTGTGTGTGTGTGTGTGTGTGTGTGTGTGTGTGTGCGTGTGTGTGTGTGTGTGTGTGTGTGTGTGTGTGTGTGTGTGTGTGTGTGTGTGTGTGTGGATAGGTGTGTGTGCGTTTATGCTTGGTGTCTGTACTGTTGCACCTATACATTCGAGTGCATCTGTGAGTGCGTTTGCCTGTTCGTAAGCGTGTACCTTTTCCCATGGATACGTGCGCGTGTGTGCGCTCGCGTCCCGACACATCAAACGACGACACCAAAGCCTTAAGCCAACAGCCTCGCTTCTCGGTCCTCGGGTGGTCAAGATCCCTAGTCTTCTTGCGGCGCCGGAGGGACGGAGGTTCTGGGAATCCCTTAATTGATCCAATTAGCGACGCCTCCGAAAATGTTTTGAAGCCCGAATCAAAAGCTCTCGCGGGTCAAAACGCGACCAAAAATCCGATAAAAAAAAGGTGTTTGTCGGACACGGTTATCTGGCTTCATTACTTCGAGACGGTCGGTTTGGGTTGTCTCTTTTTCTCTCTCTCACTCTTCTCTTTCTCATTTGCCTTCTCTCTCTCTCTCTCTCTCTCTCTCTCTCTCTCTCTCTCTCTCTCTCTCTCTCTCTCTCTCTCTCTCTCTCTCTCTCTCTCTCTCTCTCTCTCTCTCTCTCTCTCGCTCGCTCTCGCTCTCTCGCTCGCTCGCTCACTCTCTCACTCTCTTCTTCTCTTCTTCTTCTTCTCCTCATCCTCATCATCTACCCTCCCTCCTCCCTCCCTCCCTCCTCCCTTCCCTATTCCTCTTCCTCCTCCTCCCCCTTCTCCTCCTCCTCCCCTTCCTCCTCCTCCTCCCCCCTCCTCCTCCTCTTCCTCCTCCTCCTCCTCCTCCTCCCCCTTCTCCTCCTCTCCCTCCTTCCCCCCCCCTTCCTCCTCCTTCTCCACCTCCCCCTCCTCCTCCTCCCCCTCCTCCACCTCCTCATCCTCCCTCCTCCTCCTCCCTCCTCCTCCTCCTCCCTTTCCCTTCCCTTCTCCTCTCCCCTCCTCCCCCTTCCCTCCTTCCCCTTATTCCTCCTCCTCTCCCCTCCTCTTCCTCTTCCTCCTCTCCCTTTCCCCCCCCCTTCCCTCACCTTACCTCCTCCTCTCCCCTCCTCTTCCTCTTCCTCCTCCCCCTCTTCCTCCTCCCCCTTCCCTCCCTCCCTCCTCTCCCCATCTT
>NC_091556.1:12838852-12856352 GCF_042767895.1 Penaeus vannamei | reverse complement strand
TTGTTTTGATTATTCGCGCGTATGGATGGTAAGATTTGGGTTTATGTTTATTTTTTTTTGTGTGTGTCTGCTAATGTGCGTGTGCATATATGCACGCATCTACGTGTGTATGTTTGAAGTATAATGATTCACATCTTCGACAGGCTCTCCTCGGTGAAAAGGACAGCACCAACACCCCAGACTGGCTCTGTGCAGGCTCCCTCATCAACGACCAATGGGTCCTCACTGCTGCCCACTGCTTCGATTCCAGGTAAGATCAGCGACCAGAAAAAATTAAAAGCTGTCCGTATAACGAGGTTCCGGCGATAGGGAAATTCCCGGTCAGTGTCAAGCGCGATATTTTTTTGTTATTATTATGATGATGATATTGATGGTAATAGTGATAAGAAAGCATAACCATAATGATAAGAATGACATTGATGATGATCATTATGTGATGATGCTGATGGTGATGAAAAGAATGATGATAATAATAATGATAATACTGATATGCTGATGAGGATAATGATGATAATAGTAATAATAATAGTAATGATTATTATCATTATTTTTATTATCATTGATTATTATAATTTTAATAACAGTGTGATTAAAACAATATTTATATACAAAATGATTATCATAATCGTATTAATAATGATAAGGATGATGATGATAATGTAAATATAATAACAATTATGATGGTTATAGTAATGGTGATAATGAAAATGATATGATTATTGTTAGTACTATTACTACCATTATCATGATCATTATTATTATCCCCAATTCTACAACTACCACCACTACCACTTGTGTCATGATTAATAATAATAATGATTATCATTATCACTATTATTATCATTATCATCATATTCATTGCTATCACTATTCTTGCTATCATCTTTATTCTTATATCTAATCATTATTGTTAAAAATGTCATTATTTCTTACTCAATACTATTATTATTATTATCTTTATAATTATTAATATCATTATTATTTTTGTTATTGTCATTCTCATCCTCATTATTATTATCATTATCATGATCATTATCATTACAAATCTAATTCTAATTATTCTTATTATCAACATCCTCATGATTATTACTGCTATCTTTATTATTATTATCATTACTACTATCATTATCATCATTGCTATCATCGTCATTACTAACATCATTATCATCAATATCATCATCATCATTATCATTAATATCATCATCATGATCATCATTATCATTAATATCATCATCATGATCATCATTATCATCAATATCATCATCATGATCATCATTATCATCAATATCATCATCATGATCATCATTATCATTAATATCATCATGATCATCATTATCATTAATATCATCATCATGATCATCATTATCATCAATATCATCATCATGATCATCATTATCATCATGATCATCATTATCATTAATATCATCATCATGATCATCATTATCATCAATATCATCATGATCATTATCATCAATATCATCATGATCATTATCATCAATATCATCATCATGATCATTATCATCAATATCATCATCATGATCATTATCATCAATATCATCATGATCATTATCATCAATATCATCATCATGATCATTATCATCAATATCATCATGATCATTATCATCAATATCATCATTATCATCAATATCATCATCATGATCATCATTATCATCAATATCATCATCATGATCATCATTATCATCAATATCATCATCATGATCATCATTATCATCAATATCATCATCATGATCATCATTACCATAACTAATGCTATCATCATCAATGTCATTCTCAGAAATCCAGACGTCGTACGACTCGGAGAACACGACTACGACGACCCGAGCGAGACGACTCACGAGGACTACGCTATCAGCCAGACGGTCGTCTACCCTCACTACGTCCCTGAACAAGCCTACCACGACCTCGCGCTCATCAAGCTCGACAGGAAGGTGCAGATAAAGGTAATGGTATCCAGTGGTACTGATATGGTCCTTGTTGTTATAATCAGGGTTATGGACGAGTTCACTGTTGCTGCAGGACGTATTAAATAAGTGGATTAAAGATTAAAGTACAGGGGACTGAGGAAGCATATTCTGATTCATGTCCCCGACAGGATTTCATCCGGCCCGTGTGCCTGCCGTGGAACCAGAGGAACCCGTCGCGCCTCGTGAACAGCGGAGTCACCGTCACCGGCTGGGGAAGGACCCAGTCAGGTCAGTGCCTTTTCTGCACTTCTAGTTCATGCTATATATATATATATATATATATATATATATATATATATATATATATATATATATATATATATATATATATATATATATATATATGTATATATATACATAAATAAATATATATATATATATATATATATATATATATATATATGTGTGTGTGTGTGTGTGTGTGTGTGTGTGTGTGTGTGTGTGTGTGTGTGCGTGTGTGTGTGTGTGTGTGTGTGTGTGTTTATATATTCATATATTATGTATGTATATATATGTATATTCACACACACACACACACACACACACACACACACACACACACACACACACACATATATATATATATATATATATATATATATATATATTTGTGTGTGTGTATACACACATCTATCTATATAGATACAAACGTGTGTGTGTGTGAATACATATATTTGTATATACACATATCTACATCTGTATATATATGTATGTATGTATATGTATATAAACAATATGCAGTATTCTTCGCCTCTTCCTGCCTACGCGTAACGATTTCATACAGGAAGGCTGAAACACAAGACCTAGAGCCCTTCATAACAGATTCCCCCTGTGACACGTGTTGCAGGTGGCCGCAGGAGTTCGACTCTGCAGGAAGTTGAGCTGAAAGTGTTCCCCTCGTCCAGGTGCCATGTGCAGTACAAGGAACTGGTATTCTTCAATAGAGTTTGGCCTTCTGGGATCGCCGGAGAGACCATGTGTGCTGGCACTACTACAGGAGGCAAAGACGCTTGTCAGGTATAATTGCAATAGGCCTATTATCATTATTTTCTTTTATTGGTTATTTTCATTTCTTCCTGTTTATTTTCTCTTACCTCGAATACGAGTAATTCTTTCAATTTTTTTTTTGACACAGATAACATCTGTTTTAACATACATAAAATACTATCTTTCCTTTGCAATATATATGTTAGGCAAACGCCAAGCTAGACCGTCTGCTTGTTTGATTTCATTTGTTTTGAATCGAGAATAATAAAGGCAGATAATTTCCTTATGATAGGGAGAAAAAATAAGGCTGGCCACTTGACTCAATCTGTCTCCCTCACATCCCCAGGGCGACTCTGGCGGCCCGGCCGTGCACCACGAATGCAAGCGATACACTCTGGCGGGAGTCATCTCCAAGGGCTACGACTGCGGCCTTCGGGACTTCGCCGGGCTCTACGTCAACGTCCGACAGCGGTTCTATCTCCAGTGGATTAAAGAGACCGCGTTCTAAAGACGGTTTTCTGGATGTTCATTAATGGCGCTGCTGAGTCTTGGCGTTACTTTTGATCGCACTTTGAGCCAAGGCTAGCTTTACCAATCAGTTTTATAGCACTGGAATAAAAATAACTATCTGCAGTGAGTTGTGGAAAATAGGCTTTGATGTATGTTCATTTAAATGTATTTGGGAATCTTTAAGATTTTGGTATCGTTGTTAATTATTGGTCTTCAGAATAATTATAAAACGAATAGTTTTATCATTAGATATAAATGAAATAAAACATAAAACATAAAGAATCTATCACTTATACAAGACTTTTCTGAATTACGAACATGGTAAAGAAATGGAATTCAACAAGTTAAAATCATAGACAAGAGTAATGTAATGATAACAGTGATAAAGATAAGACGGAATCATGATGACAATTTTGCAACTACTGGTTCTGCTTCTGATAATCATAATAATGATCATGGTAATAACAATGGCAATAATGTTATTACTGCTACTGATAATAATAAATTAATTAATGATGATATTGCTAATAATGAACATACCCATAATAACAATAATATTGCTGCTGCTGGAAACTATGATGATGATAATAACAATAATAACAATAGTAATAATAGCAATGATAATGAAAATGATAATAGTAATGGTAACAATGATAGTAATAATCATAATCATAATAATCATGATGATAATGATAATAATAGTAATAATAATAAAGATAAGAATAAGAATGAAAATAAGACAAAGAAAACGAATACGGATAATAATAATATCAATGATACTAATACTAATAATAACAATATTAATAATGGTAATAATGATGATAAGGATAATAACACATATTATAACAATGCCAACGATGATGATGTGATGATGAGGATAAGGATAAAAATGATGATAATGAAGATGCTGATGTTGATGGTTATAATGAGGATGATGAAGATGGTGATAAAGTAGTAGTAATAACATTAGTAACAGCATTAACAATAGTGACATTGATAATAGTGATAATAATAACAGTGTTAATAATAATAACAGTGATAGTTGTTGTGGCAACTGTAGTAGTATTTGTATTTGTAATAGCAATAGTAATAATATTAATGATTATGATGATAATAATAAAGATAATGATAATGATGATAATAATAATGATATTAACATTGATAATAATAATGGTAATGATGATAATGATAATAATGGTAATGATAATGATGATGACAATGATAATAGCAACAATAACAACAATGATAATAATAAAAATGGTGATGACAATGATGACAATGATAATAGTGATAGCAATAACAACAATACTAATAATGACAACGCTACTGCTGTTTATGATGATAAAAATAATGAATAGTCTTAGTTCACACAGCCTTTCTTTTAGAAGGAAATTTTACATTAAATGAACAGAATGAACGAAAATAAGACCTTTTTCTCGTAAGGTATTACCTCCGCAACTTGATAATTAAGTTATGAGATTTTAAAAATCGCCAACCGATATCAATAAATGTAAACAATGCGCAAAACGATCGGCATTTCTTAATGATGGCCTGCAGGGGGTAAATACTTGAACTATTTCTCAACCCCCCGCCCCCCAACGTAGGATTTGTGCAACAGCTACAAGTGGCAAGATCTTACTTATTCGAGATTGAATTACTTATATGACTAGGTAAGTGTATATCGAAAAAAACAGTGCAAAATGGAGAGGAACTGCGATAGCTGTGCTTGGAACTATTTACATTTCATAAAGGAGTTTTACAAAGAAAACGAAAAGTCCTTTTGAAGAGAGCACGGTGTATTGGCCACCGATGTAGAGTGCCCATACTGTAATTTACCGTGTAAATATAGAACAACACGTGGTATTGCGGTCGGTGGAAAAAAAATCGCAAAAACTAAGCACCGCCTACTCGATCAGTGATTACCCCGGCACCTTCCTTCAAGGCACACACCTGTCACCATCCAAACTTTTAATTTTTGTTAGCTACTGGTTCCAAATATTCTGGAACCATAGGACGATAACCACCTGTCTTAATCTTTCAATCGCCATAAGTGTTGATTGGAGGAGCTCTTGCTCTGAAGTGACTGAGAATTGGCTTTAAATTCAGAAGCCAATAGGAGGCGCCGGTGTAATCATCGAGATAGACGAGAGGTTGCTTGCACGGCGGAAATATAAGAGAGAGTGTTTAAGTTACATTTAAATTCATGTTCAGATTCTCCTGTTAATTAATTAAAGGGGAATCTCTATGTAGATTGGTTGTCAGGAGCTAATGCTGTAGAGGATATCAATAATAAACTTGGAGAAGCTTATAAGGTCTTGTCTGGAGCTGGTATGACTCTTGTGAAATGTAATGGTAACGATGTTGGCTTTTCAGTTAAATTGATATAACCAGTGAATCTGTTCACAACTCCACTAAGGCTTTGGGTATATGAAACGGTATACTGATACTACTGTTTTTTTTTTCTTTTGAAGGTATCCACTTTCTCAAATTATGTTTACGAAAAGAGCAGTTTAAGAGCAAGATTGTTTGATCCCCCAGGCTTCAAGAGACCTTTGTTATGTATGTAAAAATTGTTTTTAAAGATGTATGGAGATTAGGATTAGAGTTAGATGATCCCAATGAGTTACATGGTAGATTTCAAACTTGGGCTGTGTCTTCCATCACTAAAAGAATGTCTGATTGACAGATATGTTTCAGAAGTATGGGATCAGTTGTCCGGCTAGAACTACATGCCTTTGGAGATTCCTCCGAAAATAGGTATGGCACTTGCATCCTCAACCAGATGGATCTTATAAGCTAACCTTTGTGATTGCTCGAGCTAGAATTGTTGCTCTTAAGAGCGTTACTTTGCCAATACTGTCCGTATTTATTGTTGGACATTCAAGGGTAGGCCTACATTGGCTTAAGTGATCTTTTCTCCAAGAAAAAGCCTCTACCTAAGAAGGGAAGTTCTCTGAGCAGGTTACATCCTTTTAATGATGATTTAGGTTTGATTAGGATTACGGAGTGTCTTGAGAATGCTAGTATAACATCCCATTGTTATTCCAAATGGGAATTTCGCTAAGTTGTTAGTTAAATTTCAGCATTCTCACCTTAAACATTCTGGAATTTCTACATTGGTTAGCACTTTAAAAAAGGATTATTATGTTGTGGGAGTCAGTCGCATTGTTCAATCAGTTTGTAGGGAATGTTCTGTGTAAATGAATTGATTCTAAACCTTGCACGCAAGCTGTTCCTCCCCTACTTAGCTATAGAGTTAAATCTGCTTCCCCTTCAAGTATTGTTGGCATGGATTTTCCAGGTAAGAAATTTAATATTTTGTTCACCTGTGCAGGCGTACGTGCCATTCACTTAGAGATCACAGACTAGCCGTTTTTGGTTGTGTTCTGGCTGTTAAGAGGTTTGCTTTGCGTAGAGGAATACCTTCATTTATATATTCTGATAATGCGAAGACATCATTCAGCCCCCTTTCTCCAAAGTGGAAAAATGTTGTACCACTAGTAGGTTGGTGGGAAAGGCTCATATATTTCGTGACTACGGTTCAAGTAGAGGCTTGTATCAAATCAAGACTTTACTTTCATGGGCTTGGATCCTAATATTGATGAAATTCTAATACCAAAATTCCTTATTGGACGCGCAGACGGAATGATATTAGAACTTGATGAAGTTCCTTGCAACATATCTGTGAAGGATTTGTGTGACCGAGAAATCTTACGCCAGCAGCATCTCAGTAAATTTTGAATGCTCTGGAGTGAGGATTATTTCAGGAATTAGCATCCTCAGTGTTAAGAAGTTTGTGTCTAATTATAACATAAAGAAAGGCAATGTTGTGTTGATTACTGATGACAATGGTCCTAGGGTTAAATGGTATTTAGGTGTTATTGTGGACATTCCCTGGCAGCGATGGAAGTGTTAGTGTTAAACCTGCCAAAGGTGTTTATACAAGGCTAGTTCATAACTTGCATGATTTAGAAATTGTCGATTCTAAGGAATCCAGCGATTCTGAGATTGACTCTTAAGACGCCTTTGTTACTACTACATTAGGCTCTGAAGGTAGGTCAAAATCTATAGTTCAGGATGAATCTGCTCCGACTCCTAAAATTACAGCTCCAACTATAGTTCAAGAGGACGTTCCAGAAATCACCGTTCCTACCATTTCACCTGGCAATGCAGGAAACGATTCTCATGCTTCAAATGATTCTATTGATCCTGTTGATGTTAGTGAAAATAATCCTGTTCTTAATGATGAAGACTTCTCAACATTGGTACTGTAACTCATACTGGTAGAGCTATCCACGTACCTATGCGTTTTGATTTGTAAATCAGTTTTGTTGAATTCACAGATTTCAATTTGGTTTCATTGTAACAAAGTATTCATTGTTCCTTCGTTGCATTAAATGTATGTGCAATTTGTTGTAATTTTGTATTACACAATTTGAATTTTTGTATTGATTATACTCGTATTTTATAGTAATTGCACTCGTAAGATTTATTGCACTGTATGATTTTTTGGTATTATACCAGCGTATAATTGTAATTAAGGAGTCCTATTGCTATATGGCAATTAGTTTATTGTAATATTTTTTACTTGTTTTGAGTTAAAGTTTTTTTGCAAATTGTATTTGTATTTCAAAGTTATTTTGTACTTAAACTTTATATTTGTATTCCTTTTTTTCTATGATTTTTGCGTTCAATCATTTGATGGATTTGAAACTATGTACTTTTGTAGTAATTTCGCTGATTGTGTCAAGAATACCAGTTTAAAATCTGTATTTTAGTGGCAATGATTAATGTCTATTTTTTTTTCTTATTTATGCCAAAATACTCTGTGTAAGTTTAAGGTTGAATTTATAATTTAGTTCCTTTGCTTTTGTATTGCATGGCTTTAATCAGACAGCCAGATAACTTTGGTGCTATATCTATGCCTTATTGGAGAGTTCTCCAATGGTAGGGAGTATATTGGCGCTCAATTGCATACAATAGTTACCCCTCCCCCTTGTAACTCCGTTTTCATTCACGCTCCACCAAAAAGAGTGGGAAACTTTAGGAAACGGATTTTCCGAAATACTCATCTTTACTATTATTACAGTTACTTTTATCATTATCATCGTTATTATTATTATCATGATTATGATTATTAGTATCATTGTTACTATAACTATTATCATTTGCATTATCAATGTTATTATTACTATTATCATTGTCATTATTATCATAATCTTCAGCACCAGCAACATTATTGTTATCGTTATCACGGGTATGTTTATTATTATCATTAATATAGTTATTATCAGTAGCAGTAATATCTTATCTTTATCATTTTTATCATTGCATTACTCTTGTCTATGTTTTTAACTTATTGACTTTCATTTCTTTACCATGTTCGTAATTCAGAAAAGTCTTGTATATAAGTGATACATTCTTTGTTTTATGTTGTATTTCATTTATATCCAATGATAAAACTACCTATTTTATAATTATTCTGAAGATGACCAATAATTAACAACGACAAAATAATCTTATAGATTCCCAAATACATTTAAATGAACATACATCAAAGCCTATTTTCCACAACTCACTGCAGATAGTTATTTTTATTCCAGTGCTATAAATCTGATTGGTAAAGCTAGCCTTAGCTCAAAGTGCGATCAAAAGTAACGCCAAGACTCAGCAGCGCCATTAATGAACATCCAGAAAACCGTCTTTAGAACGCGGTCTCTTTAATCCACTGGAGATAGAACCGCTGTCGGACGTTGACGTAGAGCCCGGCGAAGTCCCGAAGGCCGCAGTCGTAGCCCTTGGAGATGACTCCCGCCAGAGTGTATCGCTTGCATTCGTGGTGCACGGCCGGGCCGCCAGAGTCGCCCTGGGGATGTGAGGGAGACAGATTGAGTCAGGTGGCCAGCCTTATTTTTTCTCCCTATCATAAGGAAATTATCTGCCTTTATTATTCTCGATTCAAAACAAATGAAATCAAACAAGCAGACGGTCTAGCTTGGCGTTTGCCTAACATATATATTGCAAAGGAAAGGGGATAGTGTTTTATGTACCTACATGGAAGTGTTATTTATTATTATGTTTTTTCTTCCTTTTTTCCCACTTTCCCACTTCTCAGTTGTTTATGCCAACTGCTGTCAATATTCAGGAGTAAACATATACACAATATCATCATCGATAATAATTTCTTATGCTATTTGTGGCTAAACTGCGCTCTGTTTTTTACGCCTAACGGGTGTTATTCATCTATCAGCGATGCAGTGTAAATTTTACAGTGGTTAACGAAGCTGTTCTGTTAACTACGATTTATGAATGCTAGCTTAATGTTGCATTCATCATATTGCTTTTACTTAACGATAAAACGAGACATATCTAAAACAAAGAGAGAAAAAGAGCGCGAAGAAGAAATATGATTTAAATGGAGGAAAAGGAAAAAGAAAGCACGAATGGTTGAGGACACAAAACGAACGACGAAAGAGGAAAATACAAGAAGAAATATATACATATATATACACATATACATATATATATATATATATATATATATATATATATATATATATATATATATATACATATATATACATATACATACACACACACACACACACACATATATATATACATATATATACATATATATACAGATATATATATATATACATATATATACATATATACACATATATATACATATATATATATATATATATATATATATATATATATATATATATATGTACACACACGCACATATATATATATATATATATATATATATATATATATATATATATATATACACATTTATATAGATATATAGATAGATACATATATACATATCTATCTATCTATCTATCTATATGTGTGTGTGTGTGTGTGTGTAAAATTACTTAGGACTTGGAACAACAGTAACATCGCCATCCACCGATGATGCCATCTTGAGAACCGAGTGACACACGCCACATGCAACCTTGGTCTGAGTTCCCCGTGCCACTTGTCACCTGTCACGTGCTATGTGCCACCTTGGTGTGAAAGAGGCTTTACTTGTGCGATAAGGTAAAGCCGCCTTCACACCACTCCATTTGAAAACGAACGGCCGAATATATATGAAACCTTCCACACAAAAGTGGCGTGGGACGTCGCATGTGCCACTTGGGTCCTGCGTGCGACGTCAAGATCCGACTTATTGGAATGTCTGGTCAAATTTTAATAGAGTTTTTACATCCAAAATTCTTATCGGACAAGTTAATATAGAAATAGTAGAATTAAATCTATAAAAAAATGGAAGGTTAACTATGTATGGCATGCAGAGAATAGTTTTGAAGATTGACAACACGGCCTCAGTCACCCAGCGAGCGAGGTCTTGGATGAGAGGTTATTCATGCTCGATCTTAATGCCTCTTCCAGATAACGAACCTATCAAAACATCTGTGCAAGCTTTGGGGAAATACACGTTTGCATGATACATCACATCAGTACAATTACAACGTGTTCCATGATAAGTTAGCCTCAAAGTCCTTCACTTTATTCCTTCCAGTGACGGATAAATAATTGCCACAAGATTACTTAGGATTTTGGACACTAATATTATCAGCCTCCGACGATGCCATCTTGTAAACCGAGTGACGCGCAACACGTGTAATCTTGTTCTGAAATCACTGTGCCACGTGATATTGCCACCTACCACTTGCTATGTGCGACGTGTCACTTTGATGTGAAAGTGGCCTGTGGTCGATCCACGGTAAACTATCTAGCCTGACGGGTTAAACCAAGGGATACAAAACCCACGTGTTATATACTGTAATGAGAAGTAAGTCCAAGTTATATACTGGAAAGATATGTATTTTTTGTTATGGAAAAGTTGTGTTCATTTTTACCGTATGCAGTCATATGTCAGGCATTTTGCAACGCAGTGGCAGCTGCAAAATGCCACTAAATGCTGGTTCGAGCCCAATCTCACGGCGAGAGAAGAGTCATCGCTTTGAGGTACAACGCAGGTGTCGTAGTGAAGTCGCCGCCGTGGCACAATGTAGTGAGATATTTTAACATCTTATTAACTTACTTTAGTATCCCCTGTTGGGCTTTTATTCCAGGTTTTAATTTTAAGCTTTTATTTCTGTTTTTCTCTTATATCCTCAACATCTTAGTCTCATCCTTTATTTCTCTTCTTGTATGAATCAATTATTCCTTCAGTTATGGAATGTGGTGGCGAGCTTTACTAAAGGCACTGATTTTCCACTCTTCAGAGACATGCAAAAGGTACATACTTGTGTATTATATTAAGCACTTCCGAACTGACAAGAACACATTTATTATTATCACTTACATATTGATAAACATCCTATCCGAGAAATACAAAAACCAAAACTTAACTCCGTTTCTGGCTACTCTTCTTGAGACGCTCCGAAGCGACTACGCTGTTTGTTTGTTGATGTTGTTGATGACCTCGTTAGGCCTCGTTCGCTAGTTACGCGTAAGCTAAATGAGTGGTGGACTAATCTGTCTCTCTCTCTTTCTATAGAAATCTTAATAGAGATTTACTCTTAGTTTAAAGGAAAGCTATTATTTAAGATAATATTTTGGTTAAATAAAGTCCTCGGCGCGTCCGACAGATCTGCTACACACAAGTGGTAGCGCGCTGAACCACCGCTGATTAGAAGGGCGGCCGATCAGCAAAGGGTGTCATTGCCAAAGAACCTCGCAATAATGGAATTGGAGAGACCTAAGGCCCGTACTTTTAAAACCTTTCGCCAGGGGTGGCATTCGCTTTCGCCGGGCGATCGGGAATTTCGTACTGTTAAAAACATGGCAAGTGTTCGCCAGTCTTGGAACAGCCTGGCGAAGCAAAAAGCGTTTTAAGTAGGGAATGGTACAGTTCTTGGCCTATCGGCAAGAATTCTTGCCCAAGCGCTCCCCTGCTTAAAACACTTAAAGTCGCGAAAGCCCTCCCTTTCCCGTGATTGAATACCTTTTTCTTGCTTTCAAATTATATGTTAGTAACATATTTGTGTGTATGATATATGAATCACATTATAATATCAAAATATCTGAAAATCACAATTTATTATGAAATAACGTATATACGTAGTTTTTTCGACCATCAGTGTTCCAGCCGAGAGCTCAAGACATCAGCTGTATCCCCCCCCCTCCTTTAAGCGGGATGTTATTTTGGTTGTAGGAATAATTTTCTTTTCACAAATGTTACCATGTGTTTTGATGATGACATATTTACTATGGGCTATAGAAACAACTGTCATGCTCCACCGCTCTATAATGAGGCGTGTCTAACCTAACCTGACCTAACCCTTGTAGCCCTACATTTCACCATTTTATATCGGTTAGGAATGGTAAAATGATTAATTTTTAACACCTTTGTATAAAGTGAGGCTGTTACGGAGATAACATTACCGTCTTCTCCCGAGGTTAATAATTAAGCTTAGGTTATGTTAGATAAGGTATGGTAAGGTAATATTATATAAGATATGATATAGGTAAGGTAATATAATATGATATAAAAAAAACTCCCTGCTAAGTGCCAACAATATATATTTACTGCATATGGTTATATAACGCACTGCAGATGTAAACAAATTTGCATTTTTTTCATTCGCCGAAGCGCTAGTTTGAGCAGGAATCCAAGATGTTAGCGCCTGGCGATCCCTTTCGTTCGCCAGGCCTGGCGATCGCCCGCTTTGGTGGACTTGGGTTTTAAAGTAAGGTCTTCCTCACTCAGATGATCGCCTGGCAGTTAATGGCAGTTAAAAAGAAAGAAAAGAAATAGGCACACATACATAAACATGCATATATATATATATATATATATATATATAATATATACATATTCATATTCATATGGCACTTGGAGGAATAAAGTGGATGACTTTGGGAATGGTGTGAGGCAAACTTATTCCAAAACCTCTTGATAATTCTACCACTGAGAGAATTTTTG
Source organism: Penaeus vannamei (assembly GCF_042767895.1). Taxonomy (NCBI): domain Eukaryota; kingdom Metazoa; phylum Arthropoda; class Malacostraca; order Decapoda; family Penaeidae; genus Penaeus; species Penaeus vannamei. The sequence goes on along the minus strand of NC_091556.1, from coordinate 12,842,921 downwards.
TTGTACTGAGCTGATACATCATGCAAACACGTGCATTTCCCCACAGTTTGTTTGTGTTATGTTGACTGGTTCATTGCCGGAGAGTCATAGACGCGCACGAGAGCGGGCGCGCATCGCACCGGTTCCTCCCGCAAGACCGCGCGTGATGATCCTCTCATTCGAAGCCTCGCTCACTGGACGAGCGAAGCCGCGGCGTCATATGCGTTCGGCGGAATCTTTCTGGACACTTCAAGACTATTCTATGTACGCCTTAGCTCCAAAGGAAAACATTATTATACCATATTATAAATGTTTTTTGTTTGTTTGGGGGGTAGGGGTAATTTGGCTAATAATTAGTTTGGATGTAAGAGCTCCTTCATATTCTGAAAACTGTCCCATGTACCAGGTCGCACGCTGAAAAAAGCAAAGCCATTCTTGGCATGGCACGCTGGTCGTATGTGGCACTTCTGTGTGAAAGGTTTCATATGCTCATATTCAAGTGGCGTGCCACATGCCATACCACGTGCGACATGCCACCTTGGTGTAAAAGCACCTTTAGAGTTACCATTATATAACGGTATTACATGAAATCCTGTTCTTCTCTAATGTAACACATTATTTTCATCTATTTTAGTTATTATAACCAGTATTACATTTTATCAACATCTAATCTTAACTTTTCCTTGTATTGCATTACAAAATACCATTTTAATTAGTAGAGAATGAAGGAAATAAAAAAGTTAGAACATAATTTGAATCATTTCATTCTAGCACACCTACAATAAAAATAACACAAAAACACAAATCAATATAAGTATAAGAAGAAAAATATATACTATTCATACAAATGTCTCCCCGACTTCAGGAACCATCAACACGTGGGAAATCAGAACGCCACTTTCTTAATCCACGCGAGATACTGCGGCTGCCTGACGTTGGCGTAAAGTCCCGGATACTCCCGCAGGGCGCAGCCCACACCCACAGATACGATCCCCGCCAGCGTGTACCGCCCTCGGGTGTTGAGGTACACCGCGGGGCCGCCGGAGTCACCCTGGGGGAGAAAGAGAGCCGTGGGTAGGGAATCTTTCCTTGTTTCCTTGTGTTCTAATGTAGCTGGTGTATGTGTTGTGAAGTGTGCATGCGCACACAACTCTCTCTCTCTCTCTCTCTCTCTCTCTCTCTCTCTCTCTCTCTCTCTCTCTCTCTCTCTCTCTCTCTATATATATATATATATATATATATATATATATATATATATGTATATATATGTATATATATGTATATATATGTATGTATATACATACATACATACATACATACATACATACCGACATACATACACACACACACACACAGTGAGTGAGAGAGAGTTGTATATATATATATATATATATATATATATATATATATATATATATATATATATATATATATATATTTCTCTGTATGTATACCATTTATGATATAAGAAATCTCTTGTTTATACTTATCCAATTGCAACTACTACAGCCATTGCAGTGGTTAAATAATACAGCCAGGATAATAAACCTTACCTTGCATGCATCCTTGCCGCCGTCGCGGTCTCCTGCACAGATGCTTTCCGATCCTATTCCTTGGGGCCAGAGGATATTGTAGCTAACGTGGTCCTTATAGAACTGGTCACACTGCGCGGTCGGGAACACTGTCACGGCTACCTCTTGCAAAACGGGGCTGACGTTTCCACCTGTGAATAACGTTATCGTGGGTAAACAAAGGTCTTACTACTTAACGTAAAGACGGATGCCTGTTGGAAATTCAATCTAAATTTTGGTAAGCTACTTCGTAGAGTGAATTTTAACGTAATGAAGTTTTATAATTTAAAGTAAAGATGGACGTATATTCTAATTTTAATCCTAAATTTGTTTGGGGATTTCGTGTAGTGAAATTTAATGTAGGGAAGCTATATTATTTAATGTACTGATGGATGTACATTCGAAATTTACATCTAAATTCCCGAGGAACTTTGTATGATTCATTTTAACTTGATTTACTTGTTAGTGGTTGAGCCATTGCAAATTGCAGATCCCCTTTTTACCTTGTCTAGTAAGTCCCCATCCAGTCACGATTACTATTCTCCCCACGAGGTCCACGTTACTCTCTGCGCCCCAGGGTAGACACAACGGCCGGATGTAAGGCTGTGAAATTTTGTTATAAAAATATATATATAATTGCTATAAGGCTGTGGAAGCCGTTATAAAAGAAATATAACTGCTAAAAGGCTGTGAAAGGTTATTAATATATATATATGTATATATATATATATATATATATATATATATATATATATATATATATATATATATATATATATATATATATATATATATAATTGCTATAAGGCTGTGAAAGAATGTTATAAAAATGTTTATAACTGCTATGACTGTGAAACGTTGCATTAAAAGATATGATTGTTATAAGGGTGTGAAAGATTGTTCTAAAAAAAATATAATTGCTATAAGACTGTGAAAGATTGTTAAAAAAAATTGCAATAAGGCTGTGAAATATAATTTGCTATAAGGGTATGAAAGATTGCTATAAAAAGTTTATGATTGTCATAAGGCTGTGAGATATTGTTTTGAAAAAGTTATAATTGCTATTAAAAAAAACTGCTGTGATTTTTCGAGTGAAAATAACTGCAGCTATTGTGAAAAGTTGACTGTTATAAAATGCTACAATGATTATTGTGTAAACCTGCGATCGTTATGAATAGATGCCGTTATAATGAAGAGCTCAACTAAAGTTGTGACATGAAAAATATTAGTTTCGCGGGTCATAGATTATTTCAAATCGCATTCTACATTCAGAAACCAATATTTAAAAAAAAAATCGTCGAATTTTCCAATCTAGAGGCTACTCAGTAAAGGAAGCAATTGGCCCAATAACGCTTACACAAACTCCAAAACATACGTCATCATTGTACCTGTATGTTCACTCTCCTGTTAAGTCTGATGAGGCCGATGTCATGATAAGCTTGAGTTTCATTGTACTCTGGGTAGGCGATGGTTGCAGCAGCACCAAAGTCCTCGGGGTTGGCGCCGTCGTTCGGGTCAGAGGTGTCGTGTTCTCCAAGACGTATTACAGAAGCTTGCCTGAATGTTTGTTTTTTTTTTATGAAAGAAATACGTGTAAATTCCTTAATGACTTTCAAATGATTCGTGATGCTTTGAATGACAAAAGCCCTATTAATACAGGGGCAGTAAACCTTCAAATGTACAAAGCCTGTAAGAGTGGAGCAGGTCTTACCTCCCGAAGCAGTGGGCGGCCGTGAGGACCCATTGCTCGTTGATGAGCATTCCCGCGCAGAACCAGTCGATGGATCCCGACGCGTCCGACTCTCCCAGATGAGCCTGCGGGTGACCGTTCTTTCAGGAATGTTCACTGAATAACAAAATACAAACGCCAAACGAAATCATAACCTAGCCATAATTATAGAAGAAAAATATATTTCTTTCACTTATTTATTCAATCAAGTTCATTGTTTTATCAAGCATTCATACAAAGAGTACGTGTCTTTTTTACTGTGAATTCCATCTTCCCTCACCATCCAAGGCCAGGCATTGACTTCCGCGTCACGGCCGCCAGCAATAGGGGGAACGGCGGATACTGTTCCCGGAAGTCGTCCGTTGGCACTGGGTTGGGCCCGAGGACGAAGTAGCCCGCCAAACACCGTCCTTTGTGACTGGATCCCGCACTCTAAAATACAATTCAATCCTACTTTAATATCACTTAATCCTACACACGCTACACTGATACGCACAAGTATTTCTCGATATAAAATCCTGAAACTTGCCTATACCTTTCATTGACGTGTTCCCCATGGCAGAAGTCGTCTTAGGCTAGGGTCATACTAGTCTTCTCTGCCCTGGGGTCCCTGGACAGCCTCAGCGAAGTCTGCCAAGCTACAGCTTTTGATTGGCCTGACCTGACTTCAACGAGCTTGTCTAGGGATTCCAGGACAGAGAGGACTAGTGTGACCCTTGCTTTATTGCCCCATTTACGGTGTCTTACCGAAGTTAACTGCGGGTGGAGATATGTCCTGCGCAGGTTCTGT
>NC_091556.1:12826352-12828852 GCF_042767895.1 Penaeus vannamei | reverse complement strand
TCATCGTTGGCATTGTTATAATATGTGTTATTATCCTTATCATCATTATTACCATTATTAATATTGTTATTATTAGTATTAGTATCATTGATAATTATTCTTATCCGTATTCGTTTTCTTTGTCTTATTTTCATTCTTATTCTTATCTTTATTATTATTACTATTATTATCATTATCATCATGATTATTATGATTATGATTATTACTATCATTGTTATCATTACTATTATCATTTTCATTATCATTGCTATTATTACTATTGTTATTATTGTCATTATTGTTATTATCATCATCATAGTTTCCAGCAGCAGCAATATTATTGTTATTATGGGTATGTTCATTATTAGCAATATCATCATTAATTTATTTATTATTATCAGTAGAAGTAATAACATTATTGCCATTGTTATTATCATGATCATTATTATGATTATCAGAAGCAGAACCAGTAGTTGCAAAATTGTCATCATGATTCCGTCTTATCTTTATCACTGTTATCATTACATTACTCTTGTCTATGATTTTAACTTGTTGAATTCCATTTCTTTACCATGTTCGTAATTCAGAAAAGTCTTGTATAAGTGATACATTCTTTATGTTTTATGTTTTATTTCATTTATATCTAATGATAAAACTATTCGTTTTATAATTATTCTGGAGACCAATAATTAACAACGATACAAAAATCTTAAAGATTCTCAATTACATTTAAACATACATCAAAGCCTATTTTCCACAACTCACTGCAGATAGTTATTTTTATTCCAGTGCTATAAAACTGATTGGTAGCGCTAGCCTTACTCAAAGTGCGATCAAAAGTAACGCCAAGACTCAGCAGCGCCATTAATGAACACCCAGAAACCCGTCTTTAGAACGCGGTCTCTTTAATCCACTGGAGATAGAACCGCTGTCGGACGTTGACGTAGAGCCCGGCGAAGTCCCGAAGGCCGCAGTCGTAGCCCTTGGAGATGACTCCCGCCAGAGTGTATCGCTTGCATTCGTGGTGCACGGCCGGGCCGCCAGAGTCGCCCTGGGGATGTGAGGGAGACAGATTGAGTCAAGTGGCCAGCCTTATTTTTTCTCCCTATCATAAGGAAATTATCTCTCTTTATTATTCTCGACTCAAAACAAATGAAATCAAACAAGCAGACGGTCTAGCTTGGCGTTTGCCTAACTTATATATTGCAAAGCAAAGATAGTATTTTAAGTATGTTGAAACAGATGTTATCTGTGTCAAAAAATTGAAAGAATTACTCGTATTCGAGGTAAGAGAAAATAAACAGGAAGAAATGAAAATAACCAATAAAAGAAAATAATGATAATAGGCCTATTGCAATTATACCTGACAAGCGTCTTTGCCTCCTGTAGTAGTGCCAGCACACATGGTCTCTCCGGCGATCCCAGAAGGCCAAACTCTATTGAAGAATACCAGTTCCTTATACTGCACATGGCACCTGGACGAGGGGAACACTTTCAGCTCAACTTCCTGCAGAGTCGAACTCCTGCGGCCACCTGCAACACGTGTCACAGGGGGAATCTGTTATAAAGGGCTCTAGGTCTTGTGTTTTAGCCTTCCTGTATGAAATCGTTACGCGTAGGTAGGAAGAGGCGAAGAATACTGCATATTGTTTATATACATATACATACATACATATATATACAGATGTAGATATGTGTATATACAAATATATGTATTCACACACACACACGTTTGTATCTATATAGATAGATGTGTGTACACACACACATACACACACACACACACACAAAAAAAAAAAAAAAAAAAAAATATATATATATGTGTGTGTGTGTGTGTGTGTGTGTGTGTGTGTGTGTGTGTGTGTGTGTGTGTGTATGTGTGTGTAAATATACATATATATACATACATAATATATGAATATATAAACACACACACACACACACACACACACACACACACACACACACACACATATATATATATATATATATATATATATATATATATATATATATATATATATATATATGTATAACATGAACTAGAAGTGCAGAAAAGGCACTGACCTGACTGGGTCCTTCCCCAGCCGGTGACGGTGACTCCGCTGTTCACGAGGCGCGACGGGTTCCTCTGGTTCCACGGCAGGCACACGGGCCGGATGAAATCCTGTCGGGGACATGAATCAGAATATGCTTCCTCAGTCCCCTGTACGTACTTTAATCTTTAATCCACTTATTTAATACGTCCTGCAGCAACAGTGAACTCGTTCATAACCCTGATTATAACAACAAGGACCATATCAGTACCACTTGATACCATTACCTTTATCTGCACCTTCCTGTCGAGCTTGATGAGCGCGAGGTCGTGGTAGGCTTGTTCAGGGACGTAGTGAGGGTAGACGACCGTCTGGCTGATAGCGTAGTCCTCGTGAGTCGTCTCGCTCGGGTCGTCGTAGTCGTGTTCTCCGAGTCGTACGACGTCTGGATTTCTGAGAAGGATATTGATGATAGCATTAGTTAT
>NC_091556.1:12823902-12825852 GCF_042767895.1 Penaeus vannamei | reverse complement strand
TTTTATGATTTTTTTACTAGAGGTGTGCCGTAGCCCAGCTTAGATGCCATTAAATTTTGGTGATTCGGATCCAGGATTTTTTTAATGATTCATTGCCACGGACGTCACCAGTGTACTTGAGGAAGAGGTGTTTTTAATGTAATTCTTCAAATATGAACATTATAATAGCTTGTAACCCTTTTGGCGGAGGTATGCGCTAATTGCTTCTAGTTCCTTTTTGCTTTTAATACACAGCTTTTAATTTTTTGTGTTTGTGCTTAATTGTCAATTCTATCCATTTTTTTATATACTATTTTATAATTTTGATAGATTCTTAATACCCTCTATGACAAAATATATATGCATGTGTGTGTGTGTGTGAGCGCGTGCGCACACACAAATATATATATATATATATATATATATATATATATATATATATATATATATATATTATATATATATATTAATATATGTCTATGTATATATATATATATATATATGTGTGTGTGTGTGTGTGTGTGTGTGTGTGTGTGTGTGTGTGTGTTTGTGAATGTATGTATATAATTCACAGAGCTTTTCACTTCACCGTTTCGGCAAACAGACCTCTGAAGCACAAACTGTAAATAAACCAACAAATGGAAGGACAGGAATATTGAAATATTTGCGCTTTCCTTCTGTTTTCGTTGCTTTATTGTTAAAAGTAATAAAGAAAACAAATCCTCAAATCTTTCTTCTGGGTCTTGTCAAATAACTTTCTAAAGTGTGTGACTTCGCCCTTGACTGACCTTGCGCCGAGGTGTAGCTCAGAGTGACCCTGTCTACCTTCACACTCCTCTCTACAGGATATGGTTAATGCCTGTCGATCCTTCGAGGCTACCAGGATTGCCACCTCTGCTATACGTGCTCTCCCAAATCAAGTGTGTGCCGTTTCTGCCTATCAGAAAAAGAAGAAGGGGCAATACAGGCCAAACCCTTCTCCACCGATTTCTCACATGTTTCATGTCAGTTTTGCGCACGACGGCATGATTCAGGGAAATGCCCTGCCGCTGACAGCATTTGTAACAACTGTGGTCGTCACGGTCATTGGGCAAGGACATCCAAGTGTCCTGCCACCTCCGTCCAGTGCCGGTTTTGCAACCGCATGGGACACTATGATAAATGCTGCAAACAAAGGAAAAAGAGTGGAACTTCAAGCAGTAGTGTTGCCCACCCTACTTCCAGCATGTCTCAGTTGAAACATAAATCCAGTTTACGTCGCATGGAGGCACCCTTTTCCACTGCTAGTACATCATCTCCACCTGTTTGTGTCCTGTTGTCCCATGGTGACATTACATCCAGTATACAGACGTTACCTGACACAGGTGCAGCTTTGACAATCATTGGGCCTCAACACCTTGAAAGTCTGCAGATCTCCAGGAGCAGCCTACAACCTTCCCTGCCAACGACAACCCTTACTGCTGACGGTTCTCCAATGCCTCCTGCTTTGGGTACATTCAGGGCTACCCTCACCCTCGGGAAGTTGTCATGTTCTGCCATAATACATGTCTTTGAAGGTGTCCAGGATCCCTTACTTTCTTACAATCATTGTAAAGAATTGACTATCATATCTCCAGAGTTTCCTAAGCCTCTTCTTAAAGTGACACACGTCAACCGATGCAAGGAGCTGCCTTTGCTCTCAATCGTCTCACCTTTAGCAGCTAAGGAATACTTCCTGAAGGAATTCAAGGACGTCCTGGTTTCCAAGGAGGAGCAAAAGTCAGCCCCACTCAAGCCTGTGGTGGGTCCACCCATGCGGATTCATCTTAAGGAAGACGCCACTCCATTTGCCATCCACACACCTCGTTCAATTCCCTTTGCCTTCCAAGGCAAAGAGGAACTAGACTCCATGGTGGCCCAGGGAATTATCAAGCCAGCAGGTGACAACCCTTCAGACTGGTGTCACCCTTTAGTTGTTGTAGGCAAGGACAC
>NC_091556.1:12811402-12816402 GCF_042767895.1 Penaeus vannamei | reverse complement strand
CCGTAGCCTTTGGAGACAACGCCGGCGATAGTGTAGATCTCGAGGTCATTCGCGTAGACAGCCGGGCCGCCCGAATCACCCTGCAACCGAGGAGGACCGAAAAGAAATATCAAATGCGCTTATCCACGCTGGAATCCATAAAAAAAAAAAAAAAAAAAAAAAAATATATATATATATATATATATATATATATATATATATATATATATATATATATATATATATATATATATATATATATATATATATCCGTAAAGCGTGAACAGTCGCGGGCAAACATTTTGTCGAGCATGTTTCGAATTCCGTCTCGAACATCGGCTTTTTACCACACTTTTTGCATAGGGTAAGACAGATTCGAAGCTTCGATTCGTTCAAGGACTTTGGTCCACCGCTGCACGCCTCTCTTTATATATCCTTATCTCCTGATTATCCTATACCACAGCAATGAACGTGCCTTAATATGCCTGAATACGTGTCTCCTTATATTTCCTTATCTCCTCACTATTCTATACCACAGTAATGAATCTGCCTTAATATGCCTGAATACGTGTCTCATGTTTCCTTATCTCCTCACTATCCTATACCACAGCAAAGAACCTGCCTTAATATGCCTGAATACGAGTCTATATTTCCTCATCCCCTCACTATCCTATACCACAGCAATGAATCTGCCTTGATATGCCTGAATACGTCTGTCTCCTTATATTTCCTCATCCCCTCACTATCCTATACCGCAGCAATGAACCTGCCTTGATATGCCTGAAGAAGCAGTGAACCTACCTGGCAAGCGTCCTTCCCGCCGTCAACTTCCCCGGCACACAGCGTCTCTTCCCCGATCCCCTGCGGCCAAATCCTGTCGTAGTTCACCAGTTCCTTGTAGCGACTGGCACACGTGGACGAAGGGAAGACTGTCACCTGCACCTCGCGAAGGACAGAGCTTCCCACGCCACCTGCAACGTGAGGTGAAATTGCCACTACATTTCAGGAACGGTAAAATGTAAATGATAATGATACTAATAAGAATAATAGTGATGATGATGATGATAATGAGAATAATTACAAATATGAAATTAATAAAACAATAAAATCGTAATTATAGGTTCGAAACCTGGCGTAAGAGTGTTTCAATCCAAGTACATAACCTACCGTGGGATTCGTTGCCTCTTCTTTAATTTTTCGGACAGACAACGAACCCAATTCAACATGGAAAACTAAGCGAAAACCTTAAATGAATGAATCCGAAGGAGATGAGAACCCACCATGAGCTGTTGCCCCCCAGCCAGTCGTCGTTACGTTGCGTCCCGTCAAATCCGCGCTGCTTTCGAGACCCCAAGGCAAGCAGACGGGGAGGATATATTTCTGTCGGTATTACAAGGGGGGAAACGTATGACATCTCAGTTGTGTGTAAAGGGTTGTCAGGGACGTCCCGAAAGACAATTGTCGGATCTGTTAGAAGGAGAGGGAGGAGCGGGGGAGAAAGGGGCGAGAGAGAAGAGGATAAAGGGGAGAGAGGAGAGGGGGAGAAAGGGGAGGCAGGAGGATAGATAAAATCCGTGTAATGATTTGGAACACATAATGCGTGTTTAGCGCTTTTATTGGTGTGTATGTATGTGCATGACAGAGAGAGGGGGGAGAGGATGAGGGAGGGAGGGAGGGAGGGAGGGAGGGAGGGAGGGAGGGAGGAGGAGAGAGAGAGAGAGAGAGAGAGAGAGAGAGAGAGAGAGAGAGAGAGAGAGAGAGAGAGAGAGAGAGAGAGAGAGAGGAGAGAGAGAGAGAGAGAGAGAGAGAGAGAGAGAGAGAGAGAGAGAGAGAGAGAGAGAGAGAGAGAGAGAGAGAGAGAGAGAGAGAGAGAGAGAGAGAGGATGGATGGAGGGAGAGAAATTGAGAGAGAGAGAGAGAGAGAGAGAGAGAGAGAGAGAGAGAGAGAGAGAGAGAGAGAGAGAGAGAGAGAGAGAGAGAGAGAGAGAGAGAGAAGAGAGAGAGAGAGAGAGAGAGAGAGAGAGAAAGAGACAGAGAGAGAGAGAGAGAGGGAGAGAGAGAGAGAGAGAGAGAGAGAGAGGTGCAGTCAAACAAAGAAAGAACAAAGTGAAAGAGACACGATATCAATACTACATTGAGTCATTCTCGTAGTGTTTTCAGAGCATCGGAAGCCGTCACAGATAAGCTTTTAACTAGTGTCATATTACCCTAAACTGACAAGGCTCATAGGTGACCCACTAGAATAAGAAGCAACGCTTTCAGAGAACAAAACATGTAAGGCTTGACGCTCTGATATCCATCGCATCACACAAGAAACCACATATCTCTAATGAAATTAATAATCTTTATAAACATAGAGAACTAAAGAATTTTTAAGGTAAACTGCCTGGTCACTGATCACCTGCCAACAAACCCAAAAGAACTGAAGAACTGAACGAAGGACTGGTCTTGTCCTTTTACACTTACCCTGAGGACGACTTTCTTATCCAACTTCAAAAGGGCGAGGTCGTGGTGGGCTTCAGGGAAGGTATAATTTGGATAAATAACCTTCTCTATGACGGTGAAGTCCTCGTGCTGTGCATCGTCGGCTGTGCTAGAGTAGTCGTGCTCTCCAAGTCGTACCACGTTTGGATTGCTGAAGAAAAAGGCGCAGGAATTAGAAGAATTGCTTCACCCACGAACTCATTTGACGGTCAGCTGAGTTGATATGGTAAGGAGTGATTTCCTCCACCGTGTTTGATTTCGTGGGTTGTGAGTGGAATGACATGTAAAATTTTGGTGATTGATTTGTTGCTGTGTCTGAACAAAGCGAATGCGACTTCAGTAAACATTTTCTATACATATGACCCTTTCTTCAAATCACATTATTATAATGGTTTTGAATTAAAATAAATCCCGACAGTAATTCATAAAAAATCCATCTATCTGGGTTAGCGTCTGTATACATGTATGTGCATGTGCATACACATATAAATGGCCATATGCATGTAAACATGCATGTGTGTGTGTTTGTGCATATGTATGCGTATGCGTATGTACGCATGTGTGTGTGTGTGTGTGTGTGTTTGTGTGTTTGTGTGTTTGTGTGTGTGTGTGTGTGTGTGTGTGTGTGTGTGTGTGTGTGTGTGTGTGTGTGTGTGTGTGTGTGTGTGTGTGTGTGTGTGTGTGTGTGTGTGTGTGTGTGTGTGTGTGCTCCAAACCAATAACTGATCCTCAAGGCATTAATTACTTTCTGTCGAAGCAGTGAGCGGCGGTGAGGACCCACTGGTCGTTAATGAGAGACCCTGCGCACAGCCAGTCGAAGGTAAGGTCGCCCTGCACTTCGCCAAGCAGCGCCTACGATATTGCAGAGAAAGCGGGATTGCGCCGTAAGAAAATATGAAAAATACATCCTATGTAAATATTTTTCTCTCACTTCAATCTCCTCGTTTATTGATCTATATCACCATCATTGTTTACATTCTCCTGTATAATACACCAAATGCACTGCATAACAAACACATAAAAAAACGCCCAATCCTTCCTCAAGCGCCGCGGTCAACGTACCATCCACGGCCACGTATTCCTGTCGGAGATGACGCCGCCGACGATCGTCCTCTTCCGGCGCCTGGAGGAGACTGTCTCCGGCAGCGGGATGAACACTTCCTTCAAGGACCGGACGCCGCACTCTTGCCGGGGAAGCGCACAGGTTTAGTACAGCGGTACAGATCATATTTCGAGGTCTTTTCTTCGGCAGTGGGAGCACCAGATCCGCCAAGGGGGGGGGGGGGTGATCAGTTTACTGTATATCCATTTAAGCTAAGACCAGCGTATATCAAAGGGGAAACCATGGTATAATCGCCAGAGAGGAAACTAGTGTATAACCACCAAAGGGGAAACCAGTGGGTAACCGCTAGAGGGGAAACTAATGTATAACCACCAGAGGGGAGACCAGCGTTTATCCTTCAGAGGGGAGATTAATGCATAATCATCGAAGGGGAAACCATTGTATAAAGGTCAGAGGGGAGTCCAGTATATAACCATTAAAGGGATGACCTGTGTATATCCGTCAAGGGTGAGACTAGTGTATAACCGTCACGAGGGAATCTAAGGCGGAACAAAGGACATTAGGAAACTAACACTGAAGGGACGCTATAGGGAGAGATATGGGGGAGACCTTGGATACGAGACGCTGGGCTTCTCCCCTCTTTGGGAAAAGGAAAATAGGATATCTGTGAAGACTGTTGATATGCACTTTTCTTACTCTCTCGAAAAGAACATAGCCTTGAATCCATATTTCTTCAAATCTGAACACACCAAATGAACATGTAAACTAAATATAAACCGTCACAGTTACTCACCGAAGTTGACTTTTGGAGGAGACACGTCCAGTATAGGTCCCAACACTGCCTCGGCCGGATCTGCCAATAAATACCACGTTTCCTTTTAAAAATACAACATACAACGAGTTTTCATAATACACCAGGATAAATATCAGAACCCAGTATACCAGCATCGGGAGAGCACTCCCTACAAACCGACCTTCCGGACAGCAGACGATCGGAATCCGGCCGCTGAAGCCACAGTGCACGGGCCGGTTCTGGCGGAAGGACTCGAGCACAGAAGGACAGGACTCGATGGCCCGGCAGGTTCCTGGGGCGCCGGACTCCATCTGGCACGGGTCATTTTCTGCAGCTGCGGAGGTCAAGAAAGGTGATGCTGATGATCCATAAAATGACGATGGGGATGAATGGATGATGACGATGACATTTAGATATAAGATAGGAACAGGAGGATAGATGACGATTAAGAGAAAAGAGATTATGATGGCGATGATGATGATGATTATACAGGAGGAGGATTTATTAAATACGACGATGGCGATTAAGAGGAGGGGGATGAAAATAACATGATTTAAGATTAAGGATGAGGGTAAATAAGCGATGATGATTTATGATTGAATAGGAGGAGGAGTTGACAATGATGATGCTGATGATTAAGAGGAGGAGGATGACAATGATGATGATTAACAGGAGGAGGAT
>NC_091556.1:12788164-12803164 GCF_042767895.1 Penaeus vannamei | reverse complement strand
TTATATAGCCTAGTTACTAGAAGTCCTGTTTATAATCCTATGAAAACCGGTGTTGAGGCCATCATGCAAAATGTCACAAGTCTACCTGGTTGCCAATCAAGACGGTCCAGGGAATCTGGAAGGAATTGCATGCCATCGAGGAGACGTTTCATTTTTTAATAGGTTCATTTTTTAGTAATGGCAAAATGGAAATCGTCATGTTTATTATTGTAAATCGCATATACAATATTCTCTCTTTCTCCACCTCAAGCACCAACCTTCCCCTTGCGTTGGAAGTCCCAGACCTACCAAAGCGTGGAAGGCCACCGCCTCCACCACAGTGGTAGTCCTTCCAGGGTTTGGTGTGCACAAAGTAAGGTTATTGTCATAACGCTGAGTGTTTGTTGTCGCGGATGGAACTAGAGAATCTTTAGTAAAAATGAATTCTGTGTAGGATGAATCTGGGAGAAGAAATCTGGAGAGGATAATCGCTCACTCAATTCCATGCGCAGAGAGACACGTGCCGGGGAAGGTGAAGTTGCCGTCGTGATCAGTCCTTTGATAGCGTGGCGAAATCGGGAAAGATCCTGGGCTGACTTCTATTAACACGCGGAATGCATCAGGTCTTCCGGTTTCAAATGATGTTAATATTAACAGAAGACGTAACTTTACTTATGATCTGTTGGGAAATGTTCGAAGAGATGATTTCATTTGCAAAAATAATTGTTGAGTTTTGACTGTATAAACCATTTAAGATATGAAGGAACATAAAGTCATTTATCCTAGATTCTGTAATTTCTCTGTCTATATGTGCGTATACGCGCGTGCGCAATCACACATTCACACACACACACACACACACACACACACACACACACACACACACACACACACACACACACACACACACACACATATATATATATGTATATATATGATATATTGTATATTTGTATATAGATACAGATATAGATATAGATATAGATATATGGTATAAATATATTTGTATAAATATAATATATATATATATATATATATATATGTATATATATATATATATATGTGTGTGTGTGTGTGTGTGTGTGTGTGTGTGTGTGTGTGTGTGTGTGTGTGTGTGTGTGTGTGTACATGTATATATAGAGATGTATGTATATATGTATACATATAGTGTATTTCTCAGCTTTGATTATCTATCTGCCCGATCCTTTCCCTTCCCCGAATCATGCACAAACGAAAGCAAGCGCTGCCACCAACAGATTAAGGATGTCTGTAACCATAGTATCACTGTTTTAATAGTAAGAGACATGTTTATCAAGAATGAATGAAATGATAGAAAGCTACGTGTGTGTATAATGTTTGTGCACGTGTTCGGGACTTTGGTAGCGTGGTATGGCCGGGGAGACGTATGTGAGTCTCGCTCGCATAGCAGGCTGAACGAAAATGTCCGTGGGAAGCAATAAACTGATGTGAATTTTATAATAAGTAATTTTCACGAAATAAACAAAGTCCACGGGTGGGCAACATTTAGGCGTACTGCGCGACCTTGAGATTGCCTGCGGCGGTGTCACGTTTTCTATTCATTCATTTATTTTCGTCACCCCTATGACACCTATGTTTACGGTCTCCTTTCCTTTACAAAAGTCTATTTCTCCTTTAGTGTAAAAATGTTTCACCATCCCCGATTATTTGGCTATTTTCACCCTTAACGTACGTTTTCTTATTTATAAGAACCTTTACTATTATTTCTCAATATGTTTGTTGGCAATATCACTAGCATTTGAGAGAAAAGTAAGTGTCACATAACACAGTTACAATTTTCTTGGCTTAAAACACTGAATAACACATGAACTGATGTTCTGTGGATCATAAAATATACACAAGAAAAGAATAACTAAACGAGAAAACATCGAGTTTTACATAGAATAAGAGGCTCCATTATAAAAAGATAAGACGCACTCAGGAGACAGATTACCTTAATTATATCATGTGCAGATTCCCCTTGACCCAAAACACGACACTGTCATGACCCTAAAACAAGTGCAACTTCACTCACGGCCTCAAATAATGAAATAATAAAATGATAAGAAATGATATTTTAAAATTACCCGTATTCTAAAAATGCTTTCTTTTTAAGAACCATCTTCCCTGCTGATTCGTGGCATTTTAATGTTTAGTTTTTAGGGAGCGTCTTAGATTAATATATAATTTCCATAAAAGGAACAATGATTTAAAAGATTTCCTTGTTTTAAAAAATAACTTTAAAATGATTGAAATAAAATAAAACACACGTTTAGTTCATGTTGTCTCCTGAAACATGGAGATAGACTTTTGTATTTCCGGCCACTTAAGGCAAGGATCTTGGGTCGCAGCTGTGGCAGGAGTGACCCGCTGTTGCCACTAAATGCGGTTCATTACATCCACACACACACACATGTATTGTTTATATGTTGTGTGCGTGTATGTGTGCATATATATTTGTAAAAATATGCATACAGTATATGTATATATGTGTGCGTGTGAGTGTTTGCGTATGTTTAGGTTTATTTGATTTTAATGGTATTCATTTGCAATTTCCCTTTTAATACAGGTGGAAGACACCGCTACTTTAAATGTTTTATTGGGAGAAGACGAAACAGGAAATACTGATATACACGTTTATTATTGTTGTGATAGTATATAAAGATATGCAAAAGATTACTCCTCTCTCTCCGCCTCAAAGACCAGCCTCCTCCTCGCGAAGGGCGTCTCGGACCTGCGACCACCAAACCTTCTGGTCTTCCGCACTTCCTTCCTCCGACAGGCCACTTCTTTCAACACCGTGCTGGTTATTCCGATATGTGGTGTATACATAGTATCATTTCCATCACATAACATATTAGTTGACGTTGCAAGAATCAGAGAATCCCCAGAGGTAGATTTGGACTCGGGTGAACTTTGAATAAGGTCAAAGTTTGAAGGCGATGACCTGTCGCTCAGTTCCATGTGTGGAGAAACAAGGTGCAGAAAACTTGTTGAAGTGTTCATCGTGATCAGGCTTGTCATAGTGTAATGAGATGTGGAAAGATCTGACTTATATTAAAGTTCTTAACATATGATTCTATGGGCAGATGAGGTCATGCGATTAAAAGGTCTATAAATATTAGTAGGTATTTTGGGAATGGGGAAGTTTGTTAGGATTTGATGGGCAGATGAGGTCGCGCGGTTTTGAGATTACAGATATCATTAGTAGGTATTTTTCGGCTCTCAGGAAATATTGATATGATTTCTCCTTGTTATTGAGATACTAAGATTTTCAAGAGAAAATACACTAATGCGTTATTATTCAGCGTTCCTCAAGGATATTTATTAAGCGCCATTCGCCACGTAAGGGATTCCGATATTTTGTAAAGTTTTGTTATCTAATAAGAAAAATAACATGATGAATCCAGAAATTATGGTGTTTATCGTTGATAAATCTGAACCTTGAGAGACGAAGACAGTAAAATCCCAAGAAATCAAGAGCTCGATCAACTTGATCTTCGTGCTGTAATGCCCAAGTGAACTTATCAATTTGAACGCTTTAATCTACCATAGTCTTTTATATGCTTTGTTCTTACCTGCAATTTGAGTGTTTTCATATAGCAATTTTATTGTTTTAATATATAAATCAGATTCTTTAAACTATAAGAGGGGACCGTAAATGAGATGAACTCTTTGAGTTTTTGTTTATGAACTGATGCATTGTTGATGTTATTTTTGTAGATGATTCGCAATGCCTTTAAAGGCAGCACAATATAGCTATTCATGCCCCGAGGCATTCCTTTCGCATGACATTTGAGCTTCTGTCAGCTGGACACAGGTACAGTCAGTTCTAAGCTCTCTGTATCTTGGCTGGGCCAGTTGAGTGAGATTTGCGAAGGCGGCGTCCTCGAAACTCTTGCTCATGGACCGACCACGAGTCCAGTGCAGTGCCAAAATTCTTGGCAGCGGTGGGATTCGAACCCACGCCTCCGAAGAGACTGGTGCCTTAAACCAGCGCCTTAGACCGCTCGGCCACGCTACCTTCAAAACCAGAGGAATATCTCTATATTAAAAAGATAAAGACAAAGTGCTTCGTAAAATTGTGATACCATGATTTTATCGCTTCACCCATTGGTCTCCGTAGATACTAGATAACATTGTTATACATGGTGACATATTATCTCCTAATTGTTTATCAATTAGAGTAAAAACTAAAGTCTGCATTATTCATACTGTCTATTTTCAGGTGTTCGGGTTTAATTTCTCCCAGCTTAAAGAATAGTTTTGTTCATGCAGTTCCATTTCGAAACGGTTGGATTTCATTTCTTATTGTGAATGTTTTCCTTTCACCTTTGCGTACATGCAACTGTGTTTGTGAATGAGTCCATATGTATGTATGCACAAATGTATGCATATATGTGCGCACGCGTTTTGTTATTTCGTATTTAGCCAAGTTCATAGTCCAGGTGCCGTATTATCCATTCTTCAGTCATTTATTAGTAGTACAATTCACTGTATATGCAGAGGCACACGCGGACAAGTGTGATTGACGAACAAGTACCATCCAGCAGCCGAAGATGATCGTCCCGGGCGATCCGGACCTTAATAACCGTTAGGTCCGATTCTAACATGGTAACAAAAAGAAAAAAAAAAGACATACACTGGGCGTCGCCCCCCCTACTTTTACTCTTTAACTTACATTTAACTTTCCATTTTCATCACTACCTTCACCACCCTCTCCCTCTCTTCACTTCATTTTCTGCTGGATTGGTTGGCCCGAGCCTCTATGAGAGCGCGCAAAAGACCATGTCTTTGCAGGCCGATTCCATTTTGCCTGTCCCTGTACCTGTGCTGGACACAGGTACAGTCAGTTCCAAACTCTTTGTATCTTGGCTAGGCCAGTTGAGTGAGATTTGCGAAGGCGGCGTCCTCCCAACTCTTGCTCATGGGCCGGACACTGCTCCAGTGCAGTGCCAAAATTCTTGGCAGCGGTGGGATTCGAACCCACGCCTCCGAAGAGACTGGTGCCTTAAACCAGCGCCTTAGACCGCTCGGCCACGCTACCTGTGAAGCAATGATGATATCTCTGTAAGGAAAATAGATCAAAATAAAGCGCTTCGTAAAATTGTGTTACAATGCTTTTATCGCATCACTCATTGGCCTTCGCAGGTACTCGATAACATTGTTATGGATGATGGCAGGTTTATCTCTAAATTGTTTATCAGTTGATTGTAGTAAGAACTAAAGTCTGCATTAAACAGCCTGTTCAATTTCAGGTATGTTCAGGTTTAATTTCTTCCAGATTAAAGAATAGTTTCGTTCATGCAATACAATCGCTTTATTTGGTGTTTAGTTAGTCCGGCAGCTCGATTTCGAAACGGTTTGATTTCATTTCTTATTAAGATTGTTTTCCCTTTCATCCTTTGCGTACATGCTATTGTGTTTGTGTTTGAGCTCATATGCATGTATGCACAAATGTATGCACATGTGTGCGCGCGCATTTTGTTATGCAAATTTCATTTTATAAACACTATTTTGTATGTCACTACTTTTGTAAAAATCACCTCAAAAGTTTTTTAGCCCAGTTACTTTAAGTCCCGTTCATAATCCAGGTGCCGTATTATCCATTCCTGTCATTTATTAGTGTCTGTATCTGTATTGTATCTGCAAGGACACACGCGAATAAGTGTGATTGACGAACAGGTACGTGTCGGCCGTCCAGCAGGCGAAGATAATCTACCCGGGCGATCCGTTCCTTAATGACCGCAAGAAGTGTCGCTTGGCCGATCCTAACATATAACACACACAAAAAAAGAAAGAATACAAGGGCTGTCGCCCCACTACTTTTAATCTTCATCTTACTTTTCCATCACTATCTTCTCCACCTCCCTCTCTTCACTTCTTTACTTCATATTTTGATGGATTGGTTGGTCCGAGCCTCTGTCAGGGCGGGCAAGAGTGTAGTCTTTGCGGGTCGATTTGATTTTGTCTGTCTCGACGATCCTTGATATCTGGAAGGAATTAGAGCAAAACATGTGAAAACAAACGGGCTCTTTGTTGTATACTAAATTTCATCTCTCTCTTATTTATCTTATTAATAAGGCTAATATTGTCACTCTAACAACATTGTGCAGTATTTGCTAAGACCAATGAATGATGCAGTAAAATAATTGTGTCACAATTAACGAAGCGCTTAATTTTTATAACAGTGCATTGTGAACAATATAGAGTGGATTTTTAATTACACTGATTGCATCGAGGTGACTCGTTCTGCCTAATAATAGAATCTCTTTAGGTCCTTGTTTTAGAAAAGACAAAATGGTGTGCACGTAGGAAGGTTAGTTTCATCACACAGTGCGGTGATTGCCGCTAAGGGAACTAAAGAATTTCTGTCAAGAGATGGATTCTGCATGAGGTGAAGCTGGTAAAAGATGGAGTGCGTGTGTATGTGTATGTTTACGTATATTTGATTCTGTTATCATTATATTCATTTGCAATTTCCCTTTTAATGCATTGCTTCTTTAAGCATGTCTATTGGGAGAAGACGAAACAGGAAATACTGATATATACGTTTATTTTTGTTGTGGTAATAAATAAAAATATGGAAAAGATTACTCTTCTCTCTCCGCCTCAAAGACCAGCCTCCTCCTCGCGAAGGGCGTCTCGGACCTGCGACCGCCAAACCGCCTGGTCTTCCGCACTTCCTTCCTCCGACAGGCCACTTCTTTCAACACCGTGCTGGTTACTCCAATATGTGGTGTACACATTGTAATATTTCCATCACATATTGATTGATTTGGACTCGCTCAGGTGCAGTAAACTAGCTGAAGTGTTCATCGTCATTAGGTCTCTGATAGTATAATGAGATGCGGGAAGATCTGACTTATATTATAGTTCATGACATGTGATCCAATGGGCAGATGAGGTCATGGGGTTTAAAGGTCTATAAATATTAATAGGTACTTTGAGAATTGAGATGTTAATGTTAAGATTTGATGAGCAGATAAGGTCGCGCGGAACTGTGATTACAAATATCATTAGTAGGTATTTTGAGGATTGGGATGTTTATTTTTAGGATATTTCGGCTCCTAGGAAATATTAATAGGAGTCCTGCCTGTTACTGAGATGCTAAAAATCTCAATAGAAAATATACGCTTATACAATGTGTTATTTTACATGGATATTTATTGTATCATTCGCCACGAAAAGCATTCCAATATTTTGTAAACTTTTGTTATTTGATAAGAAGGATAGGGAAAACATACGATGAATCCAGAAATCGTAGAATTGGTCTTTGAGAAATCTGAACCTAAAGGGAATAAGATCCTGAAATCCCAGCAAACCAGGAAGCAAGAGCTCGATTAACTAGACTTTATGTTCTTGCTGTAATGCCGAAGTGAACTTGTAAGCTGAACGCAGTCTTTGATTTTAGTTATATTTATTGGCAATTTCGTCGTTTTGATAAAGGTAGAACATATGTTTTCTAAACCATTAGTGGGGGCCGCCAGTGAGATAAACTTGATGCTGTAGCTTCTGTTTATGAACTGGTTTATTGTTATTCTTGTAAGTAACTTACAGTGCATTTAAAGGTACCGTCAGTTCTTCCAAGCTTTACAGCTTTCTACTTTAAGACTAGGGCAATTAAGATTTGCGAAGGTGGCGTCTTCCTGTCTTATTTATGGGCCGGACACAGCTCCAGTGCAGTGCCAAAATGCTTGGCAGCGGTGGGATTCGAACCCACGCCTCCGAAGAGACTGGTGCCTTAAACCAGCGCCTTAGACCGCTCGGCCACGCTACCTATAAAACATTCTGATATTTCCGATAGTAATTAAAACAAAATAAATAAACAATAAAGCGTTTGTGATGCAATGATTTTATCGCATCAGTCATTGGTCTTCACAGATACTCGATAACGTTACTATGGTGACATGTTTATCTCCAAATTGTTTATCAGTTAATTAGTTAGAATATTTTTTTTTTTTTATCAGCATCAAACGGCCTGCTTATTTCCAGGGATGTTCAGGTCTTCTAGATAAAAGAAAAGTTTCGCTCATGCAATCCATTCGCTCTGTTCCATGAGTTTAAGTCCGGCATCTTCAATCCAGGAATGCTTGACATGTTTGAAATGATTTAATTTCATTTTTTATCATGATTGTTTCCTATTCATCTTTATGTACATGTTACTGTGATTTTGATTATGTGTATGTATAAACGTAAGCATATATGTAAACGCCCGCGTGTTTTGGGAAGTGGTATAAATTATATATATCCAAGTACTTTATGTCAAGTCCGTTTTGAATCATCAGCCGATCTCAAAAGTTATATAGCCTAGTTACTAGAAGTCCTGTTTATAATCCTATGAAAACCGAGTTGTTGAGGCCATCATGCAAAATACCTCAAGTCTACCTGGTTGTCAATCAAGACGGTCCAGGGAATCTGGAAGGAATTGCATGCCATCGAGGAGACGTTTTATTTTTTAATAGGTTCATTTTTTAGTAATGGCAAAATGGAAATCGTCATGTTTATTATTGTAAATCGCATATACAATATTCTCTCTTTCTCCACCTCAAATGCCAACCTTCCCCTTGCGTTGGAAGTCCCAGACCTACCAAAGCGTGGAAGGCCACCGCCTCCACCACAGTGGTAGTCCTTCCAGGGTTTGGTGTGCACAAAGTAAGGTTATTGTCATAACGCTGAGTGTTTGTTGTCGCGGATGGAACTAGAGAATCTTTCGTAAAAATGAATTCTGCGTAGGATGAAGCTGGTAGAAGAAGAGGATAATCGCTCACTCAATTCCATGCGCAGAGAGACACGTGCCGGGGAAGGTGAAGTTGCCGTCGTGATCAGTCCTTTGATAGCGTGGCGAAATCGGAGAAGATCCTGGGCTGACTTCTATTAACACGCGGAATGCATCAGGTCTTCCGGTTTCAAATGATGTTAATATTAACAGAAAACCTAAATTTACTTAAGATTTGTTGGGAAATGTTCGAAGAGATGATTTCATTTGCAAAAATAATTGTTGAATATTGATTGTATAAAACATTTAAGATATGAAAGAACATAACGTCATTTATCCTAGATTCTGCAGATTTCTTTGTCTATATGTGCGTATACGCTCGTGCGGAAACACATTCACACACACACACATGTGTGTGTGTGTGTGTGTGCATGTATATAGAGATGTATGTATATATGTGTACATGTAGTGTATTTCTCAGCTTAGATTATTATATCTATCTGCCCGATCCTTTCCCTTCCCCGAATCATGCACAAACGAAAGCAAGCGCTGCCACCAACAGATTAAGGATGTCTGTAGCCATAGTATCACTGTTTGAATAGTAAGAGACATGTTTATCAAGAATGAATGAAATGATAGAAAGCTACGTGTGTGTGTAGTGTTCGTGCATGTGTTCGGGACTTTGGTAGCGTGGTAATGCCTGGGAGACGTGTGCGAGTCTCGTTCGCATAACAGGCTGAACGAAAATGTCCGTGGGAAGCAATAAACTGATGTGAATTTTATAAGTAATTTTCACGAAATAAACAAAGTCCACGGGTGGGCAACATTAGGCGTACTGCGCGACCTTGAGATTGCCTGCGGCGGTGTCACGTTTTCTATTCATTCATTCATTTTCGTCACCCCTATGACACCTATGTTTACAGTCTCCTTTCCTTTACAAAAGTCTATTTCTCCTTTAGTGTAAAAATGCCTCACCATCCCCGATTGTTTGGCTATTTTCACCCTTAACGTACTTCTTATTTATAAGAACCTTTACTATTATTTCTCAATATGTTTGTTGGCAATATCACTAGCATTTGAGAGAAAAGTAAGTGTCACATAACAGTTACAATTTTATTGGCTTAAAACACTGAATAACACATGAACTGATGTTCTGTGGATCATAAAATATACACAAGAAAAGAATAACTAAACGAGAAAACATCGAGTTTTACATAGAATAAGAGGCTCCATTATAAAAAGATAAGACGCACTCAGGAGACAGATTACCTTAATTATATCATGTGCAGATTCCCCTTGACCCAAAACACGACACTGTCATGACCCTAAAACAAATGCAACTTCACTCAGGGCTGATGTGAGAGTGCTCCCCTGGAGTCGCCGAGTCCAGGTAGGACAGCGTAAATGGGTGCTTTCCAAAACCTCTACTCGCTGCGCTCTCTCGTCTCTCTCTTTGTGTGTGTGTGTCTCTCCCTGTCTCGCGCGCGCTCGAGCAAGGGTCACCAACTCCCCTTCTTACCCCCAGGGAATGGTTTCAGTTTGCTTAAAAATAAAGTTAGTAAAAATCTCACTAACAATGATAAATAATGAAATAATAATATGATAAGAAATGATATTTTAAAATTACCCCTGCTGATTCGTGGCATTTTAATGTTTAATTTTTAGGGAGCGTCTTAGATTAAAATATAATTTCCATAAAAGGAACAATGATTTAAAAGATTTCTTTGTTTAAAAAAATAACTAAAATGATTGAAATAAAATAAAATACACGGTGTATATGTATGTTGTCCCGTTTTCTCCATGTTGTCTCCTGAAACATGGAGGATAGACTTTCGTATTTCCGGCCACATAAGGCAAGGATCTTGGGTCGCAGCTGTGGCAGGAGTGACCCGCTGTTGCGTCTAAATGCGGGTCACTACATCCACACACACACACACATTTATTGTTTATATGTTGTGTGCGTGTATGTATACATATATATTTGTAAAGATATGCATACAGTATATGTATATATATGTGTGTGTGTGCGTGTTTGCGTATGTCTAGGTTTATTTGATTTTAATGGTATTTATTTGCAATTTCCATTTTAATACAGGTGGAAGACACCGCTACTTTAAATGTTTTATTGGGAGAAGACGAAACAGGAAATACTGAAATACACGTTTATTATTGTGATAGTATATAAATATGTACAAAAGATTACTCCTCTCTCTCCGCCTCAAAGACCAGCCTTCTCCTCGCGAAGGGCGTCTCGGACCTGCGACCGCCAAACCGCCTGGTCTTCCGCACTTCCTTCCTCCGACAGGCCACTTCTTTCAACACCGTGCTGGTTATTCCGATATGTGGTGTACACGTAGTAATATTTCCATCACATAACATATTGGTTGACGTTGCAAGAATCAGAGAATCACCAGAAGTAGATTTGGACTCGAGTGAACTTTGCAAAAGGTCAAAGTTTGAAGACGATAACCTGTCGCTCAGTTCCATGTGTGGAGCAACAAAGTGCAGAAAACTTGTTGAAGTGTTCATCGTGATCAGGCTTGTCATAGTGTTATGAGATGTGGAAAGATCTGACTTATATTAAAGTTCCTAACATATGATTCTATGGGCAGATGAGGTCATGCGATTAAAAGGTCTATAAATATTAGTAGTTATTTGGGAATGGGGAAGTTTGTTAGGATTTGATGGGCAGATGAGGTCGCGCGGTTTTGAAATTACAGATATCATTAGTGGGTATTTTTCGGCTCTCAGGAAATATTGATATGATTTCTCCTTGTTATTGAGATACTAAGATTTTCAAGAGAAAATACACTAATGCGTTATTATTCAGCGTTCCTCAAGGATATTTATTAAGCGTCATTCGCCACGTAAGGGATTCCGATATTTTGTAAAGTATTGTTATCTAATAAGAAAGATAACATGATGAATCCAGAAATTATGGTGTTTATCTTTGGTAAATCTGAACCTTGAGAGACGAAGACAGTAAAATCCCAAGAAATCAAGAGCTCGATCAACTTGATCTTCGTGCTGTAATGCCGAAGTGAACTTATCAATTTGAACGCTTTAGTCTACCATAGTCTTTTATTTTATTTGTTCTTACCTGCAATTTGAGTGTTTTCATACAGCAATTTTATTGTTTTAATATATAAGAGAGATTCTCTAAACTATAAGAGGGGACCGTAAATGAGATGAACTCTTTGATGTAGTTTCTGTTTATGAACTGATGCATTGTTGATGTTATTTTTGTAGATAATTCGCAATGCCTTTAAAGGCATCACAATATAGCTATTCATGCCCCGAAGCATTCCTTTCGCACTTGAGCTTCTGTCAGCTGGACACAGGTACAGTCAGTTCTAAGCTCTCTGTATCTTGGCTGGGCCAGTTGAGTGAGATTTGCGAAGGCGGCGTCCTCGAAACTCTTGCTCTGTATCTTGGCTGGGCCAGTTGAGTGAGATTTGCGAAGGCGGCGTCCTCCCAACTCTTGCTCATGGGCCGGACACTGCTCCAGTGCAGTGCCAAAATTCTTGGCAGCGGTGGGATTCGAACCCACGCCTCCGAAGAGACTGGTGCCTTAAACCAGCGCCTTAGACCGCTCGGCCACGCTACCTGTGAAGCAATGATGATTTCTCTACAAGAAAAATAGATAAAAATAAAGCGCTTCGTAAAATTGTGATACAATACTTTTATCGCATCACTCATTGGCCTTCGCAGATACTCGATAACATTGTTATGGATGATGGCAGGTTTATCTCTAAATTGTTTATCAGTTGATTACAGTAAGAACTAAAGTCTGCATTAAACAGCCTGTTCAATTTCAGGTATGTTCAGGTTTAATTTCTTGCAGATTAAAGAATAGTTTCGTTCATGCAATACAATCGCTTTATTTGGTGTTTAGTCCGGCAGCTCGATTTCGAAACGGTTTGATTTCATTTCTTATTGTGATTGTTTTCCCTTTCACCTTTGCGTACATGCTACTGTGTTTGTGTTTGAGCTCATATGCATGTATGCACATGTGTGCGCGCGCATTTTGTTATGTAAATTTCAGTTTATAAACAATATTTTGTATATGTCACTACTTTTGTAAAAATCACCTCAAAAGTTGTTTAGCCCAGTTACTTTAAGTCCCGTTCATAATCCAGGTGCCGTATTATCCATTCCTAAGTCATTTATTAGTCTGTATCTGTATTGTATCTGCAGGGACACACGCGAAGAAGTGTGATTGACGAACAGGTACGTGTCGGCCGTCCAGCAGCCGAAGATAATCTACCCGGGCGATCCGTTCCCTAATGACCGCAAGAAGTGTCGCTTGGCCGATCCTAACATATAACACACACAAAAAGAAAGAAAAAATACAAGGGCTGTCGCCCCTCTACTTTTAATCTTCATCTTAAATTTCCATCACTACCTTCTCCACCCTCTCCCTCTCTTCACTTCTTTACTTCATATTTTGATGGATTGGTTAGCCCGAGCCTCTGTCAGGACGAGCAAAATGCCATGTCCTTGCGGGCCGATTTGTTTTTGCCTGTCTCGGCGATCCTTGGTATCTGGAAGGAATTAGAGCTAAACATCTTAATTTCATCTCTCTCCTGTTAATATTGTCGCTCTAACAGCATTGTGCATTATCTGCTAAGACCAATGAATGATAGTATGCAGTAAAATAATTGTGTCACAATTAACGAAGCGCCTCATTTTTATAACAGTGCAATGTGAACAATATAGAGTGGGTTTTTAATTACACTGATTGCATAGAGGTGACTCGTTCTGTCTGATAATAGAATCTTTTTAGGTCCCTGTTTTAGAAAAGGGAACTAGAGAATTTCTGTCAAGAGATGGATTCTGCATGAGGTGAAGCTGGTAAAAGATCGAAGTCTGGCGAGGAAATCAACTAGCTGTGTGTGTGTATGTTTGCGTTTGATTCTTTGTTTTCATTATACTCATTTGCAATTTCCCTTTTAATGCATTGCTTCTTTAAGCATGTTTATTAGGAGAAGACGAAACAGGAAATACTGATATATACGTTTATTTTTGTTGTGGTAATAAATAAAAATATGCAAAAGATTACTCCTCTCTCTCCGCCTCAAAGACCAGCCTCCTCCTCGCGAAGGGCGTCTCGGACCTGCGACCGCCAAACCGTCTGGTCTTCCGCACTTCCTTCCTCCGACAGGCCACTTCTTTCAACACCGTGCTTGTTATTCCAATATAAGGTGTACACGTAGTGATATTTCCATCACAAATCATATTAATTGGCGTTGGAAGAATCAGAGAATCACCAGAAGTAGATTTCAACTCGGATGAACTTTGGAAAAGGTCAAAGTTTGAAGGCGATAACCTGTCACTCAGTTCCATGTGTGGAGAAACAAGGTGCAGAAATCTTGTTGAAGTGTTCATGGTGTTCAGGTCTCTGATAGTATGATGAGATGTGGAAAGATCTGACTTATATTATAATTCTTAACATGTGAACTTATGGGCACATGAGGTCATGTGGTTCAAAGGTCTATGAATATTAGGTACTTTGGGAATTGGGATGTTTATGTTGATTCGATGGGTGGATGAGTTTGCGCGGTATTGTGATTACAAATATCATTAGTAGGTATTTTGAGAATTGGGATGTTTATGTTAGGATTTTTCGCCTCTTCGGAAATATTAATACGATTTCTCGTGTTGTCATCGAGCTGCTAAAAATCTTGATAAAAAATACACGCTCACACAATGTGTTATTATATATAGATATACATATATATATACATATATGTACATATATAAACACACATACATATATATACACACATAAATATATATACATATGTATATACTTATATATACATATATATATACATATATGTACATATATAAACACACATAAATATATATACACACATAAATATATATACACACATAAATATATATACACACATAAATATATATACATATGTATATACTTATATATACATATGTATATATTTATATATACATATACGTATATATATACATATATATATATATATACTTATATATACATATATATACTTATGTATACATATATATACTTATATATACATATATATACATATATATACATATATATACATATATATACTTATATACATATATATATATATATATATATATACTTATATATACATATATATACATATATATACATACATGTACATATACATATATATACTTATATATACATATATGTACATATACATATATATACTTATATATACATATATGTACATATACATATATATACACACACAAATATATACATATATATA
>NC_091556.1:12780193-12785193 GCF_042767895.1 Penaeus vannamei | reverse complement strand
TACCATCTAGCACAGGGGGTTCTTAACCTGGGGTCATGGCCTGTTTCCAGAGGGTCTGTGAGAATCAGATAAAAATTAACATTTGTATCAGCATATTTATTTAGATTGTTTACTTTAAAGTTTATCAATGCTTTGTGTATCTCCTGTATGCATGCGACAATCAAATCTCAATTAATAAAGTAGCTACATTATACAAACTGCATGCAAAGTAGTGTTTGTGTGAATATTTCCAGGGAAGGGGGTCCACAGCTTTCATTGGATTCTTAAAGGGGTCGATGACTCTAAAAAGGTTAAAAACTTCTGTGGCAGATCTGATTTATGTTTATGCAATTTAAATACGATCACAAGATATACAAAATATACTTTTCCTATTACAGAAATGCATTTTAATGTTCCAGCAAAAAATAGATAGCCTAACACACAAATAACCCTCTTCTATAAATTAAATTAACATACAACTCACTGTATTATCACTCTTCTTTATCTGCATGACTAGAAAAAAACATATCTTCAGATTTACTTGGATAGTAATTCAATGACAAAATGTTCAAATTCACTGTGAATTACAGGAACAGCTCTTACTTTTGTTGTTGTTTTCTTCCTAATACAGTCCAAGTTTTATATAATGTTTTTAATATTATAATGGTGCCAGTTCAACAAATAGTGAAAATACAGATTTTTTTGTTGATATGTTTTATAAGAAATATTGGGGCAAATTATTTTATGTTACCAATACCCCTGAAATACCAACGACACCTTATATACTCTATGAAAAGCATATGAATATATATATCTATACATAAATATATATATAACTGCACATGCATACTACAGCTGTCTTGGGGTGTACTGATGGCGTAGTTTACTAAAGGGTGTCAAGAGAGCTGGCAGGACTGTTCTTCTGTGACGACGAGACAGCACCTCCATGAAATTGAGGTGATCACCAGCACGCCATCCATTTATTGATACAGTCTACAGAATAAAGAAAGTATTTATTTCACTGAAAAATCAAATCTGATTTTTCATCAAGCATAGCAGAAAATCTTAATACCTGAGGACAACATATTTCATATAGAACAATGATTGATTACTATTTCTTTACTCCTATCATATAACACTTAAAACACAAAATTCAGAGTAGTGAATATCATTGGTCTAGACATACAATAAGATTAGAATGTGCTTTAAAAATTATCCTTAAAATATCAAATAAAAAAACAATGCGAGCACATTCATAAAACAACAAATTGATCACATTTGTTAGTACGATCTTTTCTACACCTGTGTATTTTATAATGCCACAATCACTGAAGCATTTCATCATCTACATTAATTTCACATAATCTTACCTGCAAAACAATAAGTGCCTTAGGTGAACCTGCATGCTTGTTGATCACACTCTGAATATGCCGGAGGAGAGCTACTACAAAGTAAACAGCATAATCAGGACCTTGGAGTAACACCAGCAGGAGATAGTGGCAGATTTCATTCAAAGTCAAAACTCCGAGGAATATACACCGCACCCACTCGCCTACAACACTCCAAAGGCAGGTGGCACTTTTCTGTGAGGATGAATATGGAAACTGAATATCAAATTTTTATATATTTTTTACTTTTACAACTCATCTTTCACAGAGAACTGGTTGTGTGTTTTGGTTACACATTTTGAAACCCATGGATGAAATTTATTCCTAAATGATACAAACACTAATATGATATCTGATTACTTGTCTTGACAGTGACAAGATATGTTAAAGTGTTACAAATTAACATGATCTCCCACAACATGTCTTTTTGCATCTATACTGTTTGAAATCAAATTATCTTCATTCTTCGTGCTCATAATGTGCCATGTTGAATTCCTTTGTAATATACTTTAACTACAACTGTGGATATTTTCCTAATAACTGCTGAAAAATTACATCACAAATATTATTACAATATCATAATCAATGACACCACATTTATGTAATGATACAGATATGTAATGAGCACACTGAGTGCCAGATTTTTGTCATGCTTTCATTTTCTTTTTTTAACTTCTGCTTGTAACACCCCAACAACTTCTTTCATTCTGATCAACTTGAATTAACATTGAAATATCAAAACCTGGAGAAAGGCTAAACATGAATTGCTAAATTAACTGAATTACAGCTGATCCCCTTGTTTGCCCTAATACACTCCAAATAATCCATATTCTGTCAACAAAATATTTTCTAACTTCAGCATAGTAAACAAAAATCGATTTAAATTTAGTTTACTGAACTACAGCTGATTAACTTTACTTCATAACTTACTAAATATGCCTGGAGACAAAGTTCAAAAGAACCACAGCCAAAATTTTCTTAGAAACTTCAATGATCTAACAAACACTGTATCATATTGGTATTCAAGGTTTCCAGTATCTACTGTATCTCAAATCATGTTTTATATGACACACTCAATTGCATGGCCTATGACCTGTATATGTAGCAAAGAGTTACGTTGGTAACTGAGAGTGAAGGCTTACCATGGAAAAGTTCCATCTGATTTTGCTTAGGCTTTGGTTTCTACTTCAAGGACATCTAGAGCCATACTGAAGCATGGGGTTCAACACTACAAAGATGACCCCAGATTGTGGCATATCTACATTTCCTGATCCTGAGACTGCTTCTACATTTATCCAAATACAAATAAAAACTACACTTTATTGTTCAACTGTATTTTGGTGCACGGCTTCTGAATGCATAAAATGCCCTCATTTTCATTTTCAGTAATTTTTCTATGAAATAAACATGACTCAAATAAAAAGATGCTTTCATACATCACCATCACCTCAAAAACAACTTGCCTGTATTGACATGAAGAGGATTGGGAGCTCGATGCTCATTACCAGCTGAACATTGTGTATGATCCCGGCCAGAGTGACTTCTCCAGGAAGAAGTTCATGAGAAGCCATCAGTGAGTCAGCAAAGGAAGGCCACATGATGCCCCCTATAAGAAGGCCACTCATGTTTAGGAGGACTGATTGGCATCTGAAACGATTGTTGTCAGATAAAAACTCTGATAACAGAATAATTGATCAAACAAATCTATCAAATAACAGTGGGTTAATAATAACGTTCCAAAAATGAGAGTTAATGTATAAATTATATAATATGAAATCATTAGAATTACTAAATAGCATTTTACCAGACTGCACAATTTACAAAAAAGAAAAGTAATGTCAATAAAATTGTAAGCTTAATCAAAATGTACTCCAAACACTACAACAAAAATATGTAACATGCCAATAATTATTATCTCAGTGCTGCTGAGGATGGCAAGTCCATAAAGGCCATGCCCACAGTGAGTTTTATTAATTGTGGTTTCAAAGGTGATTCATTGCCAAGGAGTCGGCTCTTAGTACTATCTATCTCACCTGTTGACACTTTTCCTTGATTTTCCGTTGTTTTTTTATTATCATTATTATTATTATTGCTCAAAGTATTGTTAATAACATTATATTATAAAAATCATTAGGTCACTAATAATGATAGATCAGTACATGTTCTCATCAGCAATGGGTTCAACAAATTTTCTAGTTAGCCAACTCACCTGTCAGGATTTCCACCAAACACAAGAAACAAAACCATGGTAAACCAGTCGCATTTCTCTGCTGTTGACAAGAGTATGGTTGACTGCGTAAACTTCAACAGATTTATGAGATTTTCTTTCACAAGCCCACTGCCTGTTAATACCTGAAGGTCACTTCCATACCTGTAAGAACAGGCACATTTCAAAAACAAGTACCAGTAACATTTTCCCATAACATACTCTGAAAATACCTTATACAACAAGAAATGGAAGAATTTCCAGATAACTAATTGCTCTTATTTCACATACTTAAGTACCTGAATAATCACTAATCAAGATTGTCTTATTTGTTTTTTTTCTTATGCATATTCCTGACAATTACTATACAACCATTTTTAACTATTAGCTATCTATAAATCTCTTGATGCAACTGTTGGAATTTTCTTTTGTATACTTTTGAACAAGTATTTATGATATTTCTTCATACTGACTGACCCAGCCACAATAAAGCTCTTAATATATATTAACTCAGGACACATATTTCTTCAAACATGCAGTCATGAGCAAACCAGCACCATTTACCTTAAAATAAGTTCTACAGCAACAAGCTGTGTACCAGAAAGAGTTGTTAACTTATCATCTGGATCTGAAATCATCTGAGAAATTAGTGTTGATGACATGTCTTGGCCCAAGCCAAGACCACTAGGAGATGAGCCCCCAGAGGATGATGTCGTAACTGTGCCACCTAAGGCTGGAGGAACGAATGGAGATCCTGGCAATAATTCTTCAGCAGATGTCAAAATTGAACGAACTGCTCTTTCTACAATATCCATTACCAACCAAGTCTGTAAGAATATGGTCATAAATTAGCTCAGCTCTAGGAAAATATAAGACTTATAAGCCACATCTATAATGCTTCACTTGAACACAGCCACAGTCTCTTTAAATACACTATTTCTATTCTCTTCATTCACTATACCTTATCCAAGGTAAAAAGAAATTCCTGTACTTAGCAATTTAGATTTTCAATTCAAGCTAAGCTGGTACATCATTCAAATTAAATGAGACAGGTATCATATGCACCATATTCATTGCCAAGTTTCCTGCTTTTTGTTATTTGCTGACGTTAAAGAACAATGTTTCCCAGAGTGTTTAGGCAAGTTGTTCCTCATATACAAACTGTTGCAAAAAACAAACAAACCAAAATAATGGTAGTACTATATTACTCCTATATCTATGATGTCAGTAAAACACATAAAAATTTCTATTAGAAGATCAAAATAACTGACCTTGATATCTTCTCCAGACATGAGGACAGTGCGAACAGCTTTACGGCAATGGTTCAGCCACCCAATGTCATGCAGTCCATGGCGTGTGTCGGTGAGAAATCTCCATACATCATTCTGTTTTTTATGCATGGCTTTGATTGGTTTTTCAGGAGTGTA
>NC_091556.1:12772693-12775193 GCF_042767895.1 Penaeus vannamei | reverse complement strand
AAAAATGCAATAATCTAACTGATTAAATAACAATAATAAAAATAAATAAATAAATCTAATTAAAAAATATAATATAATAACAATAACAATAATAATAATAATAATAATGTTAATGATAATAATAAAAGAATAATAATTTAATAATAGCAATAATCATAACAATAATAACAATAATAATAATAATAATAATAATAATAATAATAATAATAATAATAATAATAATAATAATAATAATAATAATATTAACAACAATAATAATAATGATATAATAATAATAAAAACAATGAATAGTAATAATAATAATAATAATAAT
Organism: Penaeus vannamei; assembly: GCF_042767895.1. NCBI lineage: Eukaryota > Metazoa > Arthropoda > Malacostraca > Decapoda > Penaeidae > Penaeus > Penaeus vannamei. The sequence goes on along the minus strand of NC_091556.1, from coordinate 12,774,880 downwards.
AATAATAATAATAATAATAATAATAATAATAATAATAATAATAATAATAATAATAATAATAATAATATTAACAACAATAACAATAAAAATAATAATAATAACATTTTTAATAACATTAATAACTAGAATAATAATAACAAGAATAACACTAACAATGATAATGATAATGATAATAATTATCATTATTATTACAACTATCAGACTTATATGACAGGAAAACTAGAGCTTAGAGTGTACATATAATCTAAAAATATTAGTCAAGTATCTGTAACATTGAAAAATTATTAGAAATGACAATTTCTGGTGGTTTTCAACCCTGTGTACCACAACATCAAATAGCAAGTGCCCAAAGGACAGAAAAATAAGGGAGATAAAATCATATCAGAACGGAAAACATTACAGGTAAATTAACTTTTGCCATCTTAACGATTACTACCACAAATCAGTACCAATATCATCATTATTGCCTCTTTATCTACATTAGAGAAAATAATAATCATTATCAATTATATTGTAAAAGTTGACAAGACAACCACATGTCCGCTACTGGCCTCAATACCTTTGGTGCTCCGGTAAAGCTCAACAAATTTTAACATATTCTGGCAAAACAGAATTTGTAAGCCTCCCTGATTTGAAAACAATGTAAGCACATATCAAAAGCCTGTCTGGCAGTAGTCTCTTGTACAAAAAAAAAAAAAATACATGGAGCTATGGCAATTGTTTAACACTATACTACAGCATTTGATGGAAGAATTTTGGTAATACATCACAGATCATGTTTCAAATGGATTTGAAAGGCATATAACAAACATTATTACAGGTAACCATCCCATTTTGAAAGCCATGGTAGGTGTCTCATAATTTACCTTAAATTACATGTATGATTATTGAAATTCTTAAGATCATGCAACTATTATATTTCTCTTAGAACAATTTCACAAAATTATTGTGCACTATATCCAAACTGACTTTAATTAAAACAGTTATCACTTATGGTCATGAAAGTATTTACAACTTCACATAAGAGCTTATCCAGCATAAAATTATTCAACATGGTTGTCTTCTAAATTAGTCTTTACTATTATTACAGTCCATCAAAGTGCATTGGCATTTGCCGAGTACCTAGTTTGTGTTATGAAGCTGTAGTTAAATCATTGCTTACTTAAGTCATCATATTATATATTTGTAGCACTCAGAGTGGCCCTACAGTTATACCTATATATTACTCGAGTTATATGTTCACTTAGAACTTCAATTATTCTTTTAAAAGTGCAAATTGTGAAAGCGTCTCTCACCGATACGTACGTATAACGCATTCCATTGCGTTATTATGCTACTTCGTCTTCGTATTCAATTGATCGTAGTTAATAACAAAATACATGGGTCTTTTTAATCTACAATATGTTCTACTTGAATTTTAGGGTGGTTTTGGTAAATGTAAGATTACCATCCTATGAATGAGTGTTTTTACCGTTTGTATGGTTATAAATAATTGATTTTGGTGCGATATCTGCGATCCCAACGTACAAACAATTACACCGCATACATATATTTACATATATTTCTCATAAATATTTGTCATTATACATATTTCGATGAAATTTGGAAGTATTGATTCAAGTACAACGTACAATATTATGTAAAGAATAGTTCAAAAGTAGGTGACAGCAAAAACGTCGTTTACTGCATAAGATCATGTTCCAATCAAACCCATAATATCCGTGGATATGGAAAGTTGTAAGCATCTTTTCATTACATATTTCAAACCAAGTAGCTTCTACTAGTAAACATATTCAATATTAAGATTAGTATTTTACCAGTAATTAGTATCAGGTGGTTAATGTTGAGAATGTGAAGGGTGCCACAATCCGTGCAATATTTTTTTCAGTATGGTTAGTGTGTTTCTTTTTTCTTCCAAAATCATATGAGACGCACATTTGGACTACTTGTAACTTTTAACAAACATGCTCTTCTGACTGTATATGAATCTAATTTGTTATAGTTACCGAAATGATTGAAAATAACCGGTTACATAAGGTTATATTAGATCATTCTCTTATTCTCTTTATAAAGGACAATTGTGTCCTGTTCAGAATCTATCGCTCAGTTGCTCAGCTTGCTCTGTTGTGGTGTTGAGATGAAGAGATCGGTGTCATGACATGGACTGCTGGATGCTTCTCGTCTCCC
>NC_091556.1:12760193-12767693 GCF_042767895.1 Penaeus vannamei | reverse complement strand
CCTCATACTCTCTCCACATGTATTTCAGTCACGATTGCACTTCTTTGCCTGATTTCCGTAATTTCCATCCTCCTTACATTCGAACCATCCTAACTATGTCCTGGTAGTTTGAACATGGGCCTCCTTTCAGGGCAAAAAGGACATGATCTCTCCGAGCCAGGTCTGGCGAGGTGTCACTGCTTTTGTTGTTAGGTGTACATATTATATATGTATAATATATATATAATATACGTGTAATGTATATAGATAGATAGATATAGATATAGATATATACATATACATATACATATATATATATATGCATATATATTGTGTCTGTTTAACATATGACCAGTAATTATTTTATTATTTTACTTTTACAGATTGGGATTTAAATAATGCTAGACTTCTAACTTGCAAAGAAATACATACCATAAGAAATTTAACAGTCATTGGATCTGGATGGACAAAAACAGTTTACAGGTAGGAGAATAAATTTGCTAGTGATGAAATTTTGCCAAATGTTTTTCATATCATTGATGCAAACATGTATGTCATACTTGAATACAAGTATAGATCATATAGCCTATAGTGAATGTTCATTTAACAATTCTTACTTTCAGAGGTTTAACCTTACTTGCAAACCCATTCCTACCAAACCTCACATCTCTCTTAATAATTGTACTGGAACTGTTTCTATCCCCCTTACTGATTGTACCATACATGACAAGAACTGGTCAGACTGAGAAAATTATGTACTTACCCGCCTTGCTGATAATGCAGTACCAGTACAATATTACACTATTCCTCCTAGAGTCCAGCGTAAGTCCCATGTCAGTATTGCCAAGATTAGCTCCCGTAGACATGACCTCCCCCAAGAAGTTTATATTGGTGGATTGTCCTACCATATCGACCCCTTCCCCACCTTTGTCAGAAATGTTGGTGTTTTGGCCACCGAGCCAAACACTGTCGCTCCACAGCCCACTCCCCTCTATTTGCCCAACCTGGTCATGACCATTCAAATTGCCCTGCTAAGTCACGTATATGTACCAATTTTGGTGACTCCCATAACATATTTTATAGGAGCTGCCCTGCCTAAAAGCTCAAATGTGAGGTAGCAGTTCTCAGATTCAAACTAGGCCTCACTCTACGTGAGGCTAGACAGGAAACACAACTACAAGGTTTTTCTCTCTATTCCAAAACAGTCCTTCACTTTGCACACCCCCAATTTCCATAAGATGTTTCTGCATTTCCCCCAGTATCTCTTCCCTATACCCTGAACCATCCTACCTCTAATCTCCTTATCCCCCAAGTCAAATCCCTTTTCCATAGTAAATCTAGTTACTCCAATCTCTACCACTTTTCTGATACCTACCCTTCCTTCCCCTCACTTTATCCATTGCACCAGACAACCTACTCCATCTTTGCCTTCCACACCCTCTCCTTTTCCTCTGTTAACATCTGTCCCCTCTTCTCCTCCTCACAAGAGATCCTTTGTTTCTCAGATCTTCCTACCTATATCCCCTCAAGAAACTCTTGAAGACAACCAGAAATTCTTAGACGTGACCCAAGAAAATTTTCTGCTCCCTCATCCACCCTCCAATCCTTCTATTCCTTGTCTTTCTATATTCAAAGTATTTACCAATATCAACCCTCCTCCCCCACAAGTTCCCCATACTCCCTTTCCTCATACTCTTTCCCAACAAACACCATCCTCTCTTCATGTACACCATTCCCTTTTCATTCTCCAATATCTTCACCTCTCCCACCTGGATACTCAGTGAATCCCGTATGTCGCAACAGTGTCCTTTTCCGGATTCCTCCCCCTCCTGATGCTCTTCCTGATACTTCCCCAGTCCCCTTATCTTATTTCCCAGACTCTTCTCCTGCTACTTCTCCAACAACCAACTCTACCCTTATTACCCATTGATTATTTCATAGCAGCTCTTTTACCAGTTTTTCTATAAAGCAATGTTACTATAGTTTCCCCAAACATAAATGCACACTATTCCATCCAATCGACCAATACCAATAGCCCTTTCCTTTATTAATCTCCGATTTACTTCATTTGCACCCCCTCTTTACACGTTTTCCCCATCATACTATTCTATAGCACTATAACCTTTGACATTTAACACTCTTTATACAAATTGCTAACTCATTTACCCTTTTCAGAACAATACTTTAATGTAGTGCTATATGTCCTTAGATGTCAAGCACATTTATTTGTTTCAATCATTAACCATTAACCATTTCAGAGGTTTATATGGAAATAGTGCAGTAGCGTTAAAAACTGTGCATAGTTCTGGTCACGACATGACTAGTTGTCAGGAAGAAACTAGTGTCTGCTATCATCGTTGTGCCTCAAAGATAATCAAGGAGACAGCACTGCTTCGTGAACTTAAACATCCAAATGTTTTAAAGGTAAAGGCTTTCAGTTTTTATCCTCTACTTCTACTATTACTGTTGTTGATGTCATTATTAATATCATCATCATTATCATCATCATCATCATCATCATCATCTTTATCATCATCATCACCATATAATTATTGCTATTTTTTTTAATTTTACGAACTTGTCTCTTACAGGTATTGGGGGAGTGCTTACCAAATGAAGATTATTCCCCAGGACCTCCTGCAGTAGGAGTTGTTGCAGTGATAACAGAACTGGGTCATCCTGTGGACATGATTGAAATATTGCAGATGGACTTTGAAAGCCGTTTGAAGGTAGGATCTAATCACCAACATTTGAAAAAAAACATTATGTATCTTGGTAAAGCAGATTTGATATGTCATGAGATAAATAACAAAAATTATCCAGCGACTTCATATTGCACATATATTTTGTTTCATTCTTCAGCTAGCATATGATGTAGTCAGTATACTGCAGCATCTAGTCCACTCTCCCCTCGGCTCTCTATTAATGAAGGACTTTCGACGGCAGCAGTTTGTTATTGTTGGTGACACCCTAAAATTATCTGATGTGGATGATATAGTTCTTGGAGACCCCAAGTGCACTCATGATAAGGACTGCATTCTGGAGATCAGCAGTGGTAAACATGTTAAATCATATTGTAAGTATTTGATATTTCAGAAATGTGATGCCACAATATTTCATACTAAAGCTGACATTATATAAGTACATCAAGCATAGGTTGAGATTGAGTAGGTCAGCATTTAGGGTCTTTGGTGCTTTAGGAAGTAATTTGAATATAGTTATCATTGACATGATGCTTCTAGATCACTTTGAAATACTTTTTATGATTAGCCTGTATTTTTTGTCTGAAACTTTGATGGTTCAGAACATCCATTGGTCTGATGCCTGTCTGGTCCCATGCTTGCTGCACTGCTCAGATTCAGTCACTATATTCTATGTATGGAAATGAATATTTATCTAGGTTGAAGAAGTTTTACACATAAACCTGCAGAGACAGTTAGGTTACCTAATTTGTATAAACAGAATAAATGTCAACTAATACAATTCATTTAGCTGTCAATCTGTCTTGTAAGACTGAGTTCAGAGGAGTTAAATTCCCTTTGTGATTTTTTTTTTTTTCAGTGCCATGTAGTGCTGGGAAGTGTAAAGGCTACAATAGCCTGAGTAATGCAATTCAAGCTGGGCAACATTTCATGCGTCTGCTGATCCCCTATGGAAGTCCGAAAGCTTTAGAAAATACAAGTTCTGATATTCTAAACCGTCTTTTGGCTGGAAATTTATACTCTGAAGAAGTTTATTCAGAGATTCATCGGTTAGTGAGGAATTACTCTTCTGGAAATTATCTTAAAGATACTGAGAAGGATATGATTAAAGGTAAGCTGCTGAAAGAGTAAAATATGAAATACACATTTCTTCTATCAAATGATTACACAATAGATCAAGAAAATATTCTGAATATGTAGGAGTTAGATATCATAATATGATTAGATATTTATGTATGGGTATATATATATGTGTGTTTGTGTGTGTGTGTGTGTCTTTGTGTTTGCGTGTGTGTACAAACACATTCTGAATATGTAGTAGTTAGATATGATAATATGATTAGATATTTATATATGTGTGTGTGTCTGTGTGTTTGTGTGTGTACAGACATATTCTGAATATGTAGTAGGAAGATATCATAATATGATTAGATATTTATATGTGTGCGTGTGTGTGTGTCTGTTTGTTTGTTCACATACAGATACATATATACTTACATATACACACAAACATACATGCATACATACATACTTACATATGTGTAAATATTTTTTTTCTTTTTATCACAAGATTATGTTGCATACCCTGGTGAAACAATATCAGAAGGCGACTTTTCATGTCAGAAGACAGCTGCTTGGGGTTGTATTCAGTCAGTATCCTCACCAGCAGAAGGTGCCTGGCTCTGCTCTCAAATCCCAAAGTGTGAGGCATTTATCCTCATTGATCAGAGGTCTTGGACAGGTAGGCATATACAATTCCTAAGTTGTAGATCTACATGCTTCATCTGTATTATTGTGTGGGGAATTATCTTAGTAATGGTCACATTAATACAGCTGAATTGTGATAAAAGATATCTTTCCATTTTCAGGCCGTCAGATTGCAGTCTTTAAGTCATCACTTAGGAATATCAAAGAAAATAAGGAGCATACACTTTATATCCGTCGAGGGCAGGGCTGATGAGTAGGCATGTTGTGATCTATAATTGTATAGATATAAAAAAAAAAATGATAATGACAAGTTTCTTCCCATGTAATGACTTCCTTAGCTTTAATTAGACATTGAAAATGTAATAATCTTTATTTAGGTATGAAATACCATGCAATGATATGTTGTGATTATTGTGATGAATGAGAATATGTGAATTCCAATAGTCTTACTTTATATAAATGTAAGAATAGGGTTGTTTTATATAGGTCTTTATATATTTTATACATTTTTATAATTTTATACAAAAAGTGAGCTATATATCCAGGTTATGATTTCTAATAAGTTCAAGTTACTAGTTAAACTGTAACCAGTGCCATAACTGAAGTTAGTAGAATATTAGTTTATATTTTTCTTAGTGGAGATGTCTTTTGTTTTATGCGTTTTGTATGTTCATTCAAGAATTATTGAGACAGGTAGAAAACTTAGCATAAGTTTATTAGTAATAGCATTATTTGAATTAGAATTTTTTTACTTTGTGTTACACAAGGCAATGAGTAACATAAATGATATGGAGGAACCATACATATAGCATGTCAAATTACGCTCTACCCTATCATATATGATAAATATGATTTGTTATTCTTGAAAGAGGAATATTTCCTTCTAGTCAAAACCAAAGTAAATATTATATTATGTCATCCATCAAATGGTATAGCACAATACTTGTCATGAAAGTCTTTTGTTGTGGAAAAGACTGTGATTTTTTAGGTTAGTGTTTATTTAGATAAGTCATATTAATGAGTGTAATTATAATAAAAGTATGAAAGTTTAAGTACTTCTTTCTTTTACCAATTAACATATTTACTGGTGAGTTCAATAGATTTAGTGTTTTCTTAAAACTATTATGTAACTTACAAGAAAATATCACAAATCATAGTTTTACTCTGAACTGAGAACAAATTATTTAATTACTTGTTTCCATCAGCAGTACATTATTTTATAAGCAGTTACTATGACAGTGATGTTTAGTTTCATTTGTGTCATTTTTACCCATGTTTTAGGGAAAATTCTAGAAAGAATTGTTATGTTTTGCTTTGTTTTAACATCATTATTGCCATTATTATTCTCATTATTACTATTACTTTGCTGAATTACAAAATACTATTGAAAATGGAATGATATATAAAAGCTCAAAATCCCTTCATTAAAAAAGTTTTTCTACTAAAGTTACAGTAATGCTCTTGTTTTCAGTCATCTTTTTTACTCTGCTTATATTGTTTTAATAATAATGGTAATGATGATAGTGATGATGAGTTTCTTATTGTTTTATAACTATTATTTCCTGTTATCAACAAATATCAATATTTAATGTTGCTATTCTTAATTCTATTTCTGTTATCACTATCATTATTATGATTGATCTTTTTATAATTGTAATTGCTGGTGTTGTTATTATCACTATTATTATTATTGTTATTAATATTATTATTATTATTATTATTTTTAGTAGTATTATATCAAAATCATCATTATTACTATTATTGTTGTTATTATTGCTATTTTTATTATTATCACCATTACTATTATTAGTTTGTTAATATTTTTATTATTATCATTAACATCATTATTATTATTATTATTATCACCAATATTACTATTATCATTATTTTTGTAGTTACTGTTGTTGTTATCATTATCACCAATAAATCGTTATTATGATTATTACTATTTGCATTATCATTAGTATAATATTTATCATTAATAATACTATTGTTAGTATAATCATCATCATTAAATTGTTCTGTTTCACAATTAATATCGTTATTCTTGATATTAGTATTAGTATCATTATAGTTATTATTATCATTGTTTTTATCATTATTTTTTTTTTATTGGTATTATTATTATTACTATCATCATCATTACTACTATTATTAATTATTATATGATTATATATATTATCATTATCATTACTATTACAATCATCATCATCATTATTGTTGAATTTATTATTAATATATTATTATTATTATTATTATTATCATTATTATTATTAACAGTTATATTATTATTGCTATTTTTATGATTACTATTATTGTTATTGTTGTTAATATTTATACTTATTATTATTATTATCACTACTACTATTACCATTATCATTACTATCAATATTACTATTGTTGTTATTATCATTATTATTATCATCATTACTATTATTGTTACTTTTATTACTATGTATATTAGTGATAATAATATTTGTTTATTATTATTATTATTATCATTATCATCATTTTATGATTATAATCATTTATAATAATTAATTATTATCACTACTTTTTATTGTAGCTATTGTTATTATTATGATAATGATAATTTTTATTATTACTATTATTATTATGATCATTATTGTGATTGTTCTTATTATTATTCCATTTTTTATTACTATTATTATTATTATTATTATTATTATTATTATTATTATTATTATTACTATCATTGTTATTATTATTGTTTTTGATAATGATATAATTATTGTTAATTTCATTTTTATTATTGTTATTATTATTATTATTAGTATCATTATTTATACTGTTATTTTTATCACCATTAGTATTATCATTACTGCTTCTATCATTATGACTATTACTATTATTATTATTATCATTTATTATCCTTACTAATATTTTTACTTTTTTATCATTGATGTTTTATTATTATTATTGTTGTTGTTATCATTTTTATTGTTATTATTATCATTATTATTTTTTTTTATTATTGTTATTATTGTTATTATTATTACTAGTATCATTATTATTATTATTATTATCAGATTTATTTTTACAATTATTATTACAATTTTTATTGCTATTATGATTATTTTTGTTGCTATTA
>NC_091556.1:12732693-12735193 GCF_042767895.1 Penaeus vannamei | reverse complement strand
TCACAAGATTGTTTACGAGATACTTTACCCGCCTTGGACGTATCTTCTACTCATGCTCGCCTAAAATGCCCGCTCGTGACAAAAACTTGGTTCCAACCTAATTTCACTGTACTCTTGTCTTATGATTAAATGGTTTCGTTCTTATTGTGGCCTCGGCGGAATAGAAGAGGCTGTAATCTGCCCGTGTCATTGGTTAGTTTCTTAGTGAGCGGGTCAGCACTGATAGATTGTGATGAAAGTCCATGAGTATGATTTATGGAACAACATTATGCATTTTCATAGGATTATTTACCCAGGTTTGTGCTGCTTAATTATCTCATCACCATCATCATTAATTACCCCATCATTTCACCATCATCCGTCATCAATATTATTATCTGCAGTAGTTGTGATGGTGGAAATATGGTCCATGCACATGTATAGCCTATAGAGCAGAGTCAAAGTCTTTGGCATCGTTACCCCTTAACTTTTCTTCTTCATTTACGTGAATTTAAAGAAAAGACACATATCAGAATGATTGAATTTAATGCGTTATATATGCAAGAAATAAATGCTAGTCGAACTTAAACGTTATCCCTCTGAAAAATAATTAGAATTCAAACATTGTTGTTTCATAAATCGAAATTAAAGCATAATTTTGTAGGGGTTTGAGGGAAATATGACAACTGCATCATTAGAGGAAAACAATATTGTTTGTCCTTTAATAAAATATCAATACGAGGATATGCAAAGGGCAGTGTACATCACATATCAGCATATCCGTCTTTTAGCTGTTTCCTGTTTTGATTTTAATGCAAACTCGAGCCGGTAAAGTAGCCCCGAAGCAGTTGTGGCAAAGAATACAAGCACATGAAGAGCTGTTTGCCAGAGAATGGGATATTCCTCCTTCAGTTGGACAGGAAAAAAAACAATTCTTCAGCCTGGTTATGGTGATATACTTCCATACCTTTTACCCTTTTATAACGCAGGAATTTCGAGATTTGCTGCTGTGTCCCTCACTTTGATCGCCTGTTCATGAACATTAAATAATTTATTTATCATGATTATTATTATCACTATTTATTTATTAATTTATTTATGTTTTTTTATCATCATTTGTCAATTAACTCCAATTAACTGTTTAGCTAAAACATGTGTCCATAAATGTTCATATTTTCTTGGTGTGATAACATTTCTTTTTCACGTGTACTATTTGTTACGTTCTCGTCTGTTTTTCATACGTTTCTCTATTCGTCTACATTTCCCCACGGCATGTAAATACAAAATGGAAATCCACTGTCTTGTATAAATTAGGATATGGAAGCCGAGGATCAAAATATATCAATAAATACGAACATCACTACTGCAGCATTTATAACAACATCGCGACACATTCCTACAACCATTAACTCGACCCTGTTCTTTCAGCGTCCACGTGCGACGGCAACGAAGCGAGCGACGGCGGGGTGGTCCTCGAGGTCGGCCTTGGGGAAGCGAACGAGGAGCGAGGTGTCGTGGGGCACCATCGCAACATCAGGAAGGTCTTCACCAACACGCGGGAGCGCTGGAGGCAGCAGAACGTGAGCGGAGCCTTCGCCGAGCTGCGCCGCCTCGTGCCCACGCACCCGCCCGACAAGAAGCTCTCGAAGAACGAGATCCTCAGACTCGCTATAAAATACATCAATCTTCTCAACTCTGTTCTCGAGTGGCAGCGTCGGCAGGATGACGCGTTTTATCCCCCGCACGACCAGGATAATTGCAACAACAACACCAGCAACAGCAACAACAATACCAGGCGAAACGGGACTGTGCTGAGCAGCGGGAACGGCCAGCGCGGGTCTCCGCTCTCCCCGCGCGAGGCTTGCATCAGCATCGACACCTCCCTCCGCTACCGCCACCACCTCCACCGACCTTCCTCCCCGCAGTCTCCGGAGTCGCCTCCTCCGCCCTCGTCCACCTCCTCATCCTCATCCTCGCCCTCCCCTTCCTCTTACTCCTCTCCCTCGGTGGCGCTCCCCCGCCCCTCGCCCATCCCCATCACGCACTACTCCATCCCTTCCTCCACCGCCACACTCACTTCCCCGGCCACGTCTCCGCGCCCGCACGCCTCCTCCACGACGTCGAGGGTCATCTCCCCGCCTCCCGAAGAAGGCCCGCAGAGCACGGCGGCGCGATTTCACCCTTACGTGCTGGCGGTGCGGGTGCGGCCGGGCCTCACGCTCCTGCACCCTCAGGCCAAGTGAAGTCGGAGAGGAATCTCAGCTTTTACCGAATGTTATTACTCAACGTCTGTGAAACTGCCAGTAATATATTAACATTTACGTTCATATGTAAATATAATGATGTCCAAAAGTCTCTATATAAAAAAAACAATCCAAAAAATAACGATATAATAGAGTAGTATCATGACAGCAAAACAAAATATAAATTTTCTGCTTTGGTTGTGTTGGAAAAAAGAATCATTACCGCCGTTCAGATATACTGTACAACCAACGAGTCGTGAACTTCCTTGTGATAATCG
>NC_091556.1:12712693-12720193 GCF_042767895.1 Penaeus vannamei | reverse complement strand
TCCGAAGAGACTGGTGCCTTAAACCAGCGCCTTAGACCGCTCGGCCACGCTACCTCTCAAACAATAGGTCAAATAGCATTAATTATTCAGTGTTGTGTGCATACATTATCCACTGCTGTAATTAATTTTGCTTACACGCAGATGACTTCATAAGTATTCAGTCATCAAGGAGTAAACTTTGATACATTTTCCCTTATTCCCTTTTTTTTTTTTTTTTTTTTTGTGGAGAAAATTTTTATTTCCATAACTATCAGCATCATTAACGTTATCATTTTTGTCAATATTTTCAAGATGCTATGTTTAATAATTATAGGGTTAAGAGAAAACTATTAAAAATTGAGGATAAATGCAAGTATGTAGTTTCGCAAGTAGATATACTAATCGAGTCATCTATATGTAAACGGTTCATGATGGTAGAAAAAATACAATTCAGGAGAATTTCGAAACGTTTCATTTTCAATAGATCTAGTTTGTGTATAGCGGCATTTTCTGTCATAGTATCAACACGCTAGTGTTTACCATTCACTGCCAATGACATAAAACCCAGTAGACAGGATATATATATGCACTTTCAGAGCGGCCACTCCTGTATTTTACCAGCATGCCTGCAAGACTGAATTGGAATATTTATGACTTTGTGTAGTGTTGTTACTTTCCTGATCCTGGAATCAAATGACGGAGATCGGAAGAAGAGAGAGGCCAACCTTATATTATGATATATTCTATTCACCCATCTCTAACGCACTTTTTTCTTCCTTGATGTGCAAGTTCGCGCTACAATTCTTCGGATTCTTCATGCATTCGATTTACAGAAAAAAAAAAAATCAAAGGACTTCAACACTTATCTTTATCTTTCCATTTTTTTTATTCCCAGTTCCTGCAATCTTTGACCTAAATAATATTTGATTATTTAACTAAATAATTCCAAGCTCAACTGACTATTAGAAGAAGTAAAATTCTATGTCCGTCTGTTAATAGCATATCCCCCGTTTCAGTGCCCGACTCCAATTTCTCATGACATCGTGGAATAGCATTGGAAAGTTTACTAATATCAATCTTCCTATGATCTACTTCGGCTTACGGCTATTTGTGCTTCTTGATTCTCTCCTTGTTATTCGAGACTCGTGAGGGAAAGAGAAATCGTCATGTTTCTGTCTGCTACCCTCTGAAGAGCCCCGTTCTCTCCTAGCTTCACATATATTCGTGAAAATCTCTCCCCAGTTTTCACTTTTCTTCAACTGAGGCTGTTGTCGTTTGCTTCAATTTTGTTATAATTACCTATACATGGCAAACAGCCCTGATTTTACTGGAACTTTTGAGCGCCCATACTTTGCTCTGTCTGTTATTCGCGTTTCTCATTCACTCATGTTCTCCAGAAACATTAAACACCGCCTTTCATAACCCCCTTAATCTTCCGACGTCTCCGCGACCCTTCGACGTCGACCGTTCCATTTATGTTTAATTTATCATTGTTACAATTTATTGGTAACTACATATATTTAAGTTAAGAAACATTATTCAACTGACTATGTTTACCTATTTGCAGTACAATATTCCTGAAGACATGGCTTTATACTATATTTTTAATAAGTAAATTGACAAACGCCCAGCAAATTATTTCTTGATTTCCCCTCTTTTCGAGCGCGATGGAAAGAAGGAAGTAGGTGATCCGCCTCCTTAATGTTAAGCGCCTTACATTCTTCAATTTCCATACTTATTAATATGTCGGAGACGGAAAAAATAGTGGACATAATATAGGAGTAAGTCTATCCATTCTCTTTTAAGGAAAAGTATACGAAAATATTTAACGGTTCATGCGAACTGTTTATATTACAAGGAATGTAATTATTCTTCTATGCGTGAAAGCCTGGTATGAAAATATGATCGTATGAGATATCTTGATTCCTCAGTTTTTAGTTTAACCTTAGGACTGCGAATTTATGTAGTGTCTCCTGTGTTTTTTGGTGAATTTTGTTACATTCAGATGACTCCACATGTGCTGTCACAAGGAGTCTCAGTAACCGTACATAATTTCCCTGTTCTTGAATGTGCGGTATTTTTCCTAATACTTTTAATATTATGGTTATCATTCTTATTGATATTGTAATTATCAAATTGTTATTAAAAGTTAATAGCATTAAGGACAATAAATTAGTACAAAAGAACTTTCCAAAAGTGAAGGAAAATGGCAAACATGCGAAATAGGTGAGCCTAATCACAGAGTCCTTGGTAACCATCGATGTATAAAGACAATGTATGGATTTATATCACAGTGTCCTTACCGGTTCGTCTGGTTTAAGGAATACAGTGTGATGGCTGGAAACGACTTTTCGCTTACGTATTATCTCTATGGAACTTCCCATGCACGTATTGCAGAGACACTTGAAATGGGAAAATCTGTGGCAGCGGTGGGATTCGAACCCACGCCTCCGAAGAGACTGGTGCCTTAAACCAGCGCCTTAGACCGCTCGGCCACGCTACCTTCGTGATAAGAAGAGACAGACTTTGAGATATTACACTTGATTTGCATATCATAAGTAAGAATTACAGTTCGTCCCATTCTCGAAAGAACTCTCACTTTCCTTTGTAGAAGAGGTATGAATGAGACTGGATATCTTCACAATACAAGAGATGTATTTGACCGGATTCGATTGTCTTCGTCAGAAATACATGTTTTTATGTCGAAGACATAATCGAATCCGGTCAAATACATCTCTTGTATTGTGAAGATATCCAGTCTCATTCATACCTTTTCTACATTTGTCAACATGGATACGGTTCATCTCACTTTCCTCTACACGTGGAAATGACATATCATCTCAGAAATCTTTCCTCTTGCCAGTAACTGGTGCTGTGTCGCGTAAATTTCTTTTCATCTTCTAATGAAATATGATCATGATGTATTATATGTCTAACTATAAAATGATTTTAGTAAAAAGGAAACAGGTGTGGCTGATTAACGGTTGTGGAAAGGTATGAATGAGAACGAATATCCTCACAATATAAGTAGATGTATTTACCGGTTTCGATTATATCATCATATATTTCTGACGAAGATATAATCGAAACCGGTTAAATACATCTCTTGTATTGTGACGATATTCGTTCTCATTCATACCTTTCCACGTTTGTCAACATGAATGCGGTTCATCTGATTAACGGTTACTGCTGCCCTTCTCCCCACGGGTGAGGGCCGAATCGCAACGAACGATTCATCTTCGCGCGGTTCACTTGCACTCACACTACAGTTCTAGTATTCCGCCAGTCTACAAACAATTGCTGTTTGATCCATCTTAAACTAATCTAGGTAAACTATGATGTAACATTCAGTTTTATCGCTGCAGTCCTGCTCCTTACGAAACGCAGTGTCTCCCACACTCTTCAACTTCCTAACGCATATCATTGCTTCTAGTATTCTTCACGATCTTAATCAATTATAGAAGCTGCATATCCCCCCCATGTTCAATTCCTAGGGCCATACGATATGCAAAATGTGAACACCAACTCCTCAGTACACATTAGGAAAAACTATTACGCACTCTTCAACATGTCCCCGAGACACATCGATCAGAGTGGTACAGTTGCGGAATTATATTTCAGTACACTTTCTGGGTCCCACTTTTGTACCGGTGGCAACCAATCGAAGTAAACATAGCGTAAATAGTATTTTTGTGAATGGGGCTAAAACCCTAGGTAGTTTGTAACAAAGAGTGTGATTGGTCGAATGTAAATAACCAATGAGTATATTAATGAATATTTTTTGAAACTAAGTAAGCCATATAATCTTTCGTTTTCTTCAAATAAGTGATCGCAAAACATGTAATACTAGTTATCGTTGATTTTGTAGTTGGATATTCTTCAAATGCAATATCCTCGAATTGTTTGTTTATCGAAACGGCAACACCTATGGTGTGGAGGCGGCATTTACCCAGTCTTCCAACACAAGAAGTATCAATGATTTTAGTTTCATGCTTTAAATATCTATGTATAGCAGCAAAATCAAACAAAAATGTACAAAAGATTTTTGTAAATATTCGTAGCTACACAATAATCGATCTAGTAAAATGATATACGTTTT
This sequence comes from Penaeus vannamei, assembly GCF_042767895.1. NCBI lineage: Eukaryota > Metazoa > Arthropoda > Malacostraca > Decapoda > Penaeidae > Penaeus > Penaeus vannamei. The sequence goes on along the minus strand of NC_091556.1, from coordinate 12,716,115 downwards.
TCCTCTTTACCAGAACCAAACACTTATTTTGAATAAACAGAAATCATGCATTACATTCTTCTCTACAGAATGCATAGATTGTGTGTGTGTGTGTGTGTGTGTGTGTGTGTGTGTGTGTGTGTGTGTGTGTGTGTGTGTGTGTGTGTGTGTGTGTGTGTGTGTGTGTGTGTGTGTGTGGGTGCGTGCGTGCGTGCGTGCGTGCGTGCGTGCGTGCGTGCGTGCGCGTGCGTGTGTGTGTGTGGCGTCTATGGAAATACGGTCAGTGCTTAGTGACGACTTATGAAACTATATTTAATTCGTTTCGGTTATCCAGAATGTCCTTTATCTTCTACTAAAATCAGATAGCTTTTTCTGTTATTATTCCGTAGGTCTTGGCGTTTTTAGGAGGCGCATCTACATTCGATCAGTTGAGCGAGAAAATACAAGTTCGCTTGTTTCAACTCAAGCAACTACAAGCTAGGTGGTTCCAAAGAGGGTGAATAGCAAAAGTCAAAGAACCGACTCTCATTACAGGAGCTGTATATCTGATATTTTGAAGAAGAAAAAAAAATCGTTTGGATTAATATCAGTTAATCTTTCTCTTTACTTTTATTTGTTGTTTATGCAGTTTTTTATTTTCCTTCTTTTTGTCAATACACGCTTGTTTACAGTGAATGTGTATATGTAGAAAAAAAAACATTCTTGTCTTTTTTCACAAAATAAAATCAAAGTTTTTATATGTCATTTTCTTTGTGAAGTAATAGATCATATCTAGGCACGGATTCAATAAACAGACAATTATAATTATTTTAGAATATTAACTGAACGCAAAACCGTGGTCGGGTTAACCAGGCCTCAACAATGTGTGTATGTATTGTGTGTGAAAGAACTGCAATTATACAGTTTTTAACGCTTTAGTTAGAATCTTTTGTTTTATATTTCATATACATTTTGAACCCCTTCGCACACAAAACGCCATGCCATGTAGTTGATAACTAAAATACACACACACACACACACACACACACACACACACACATATAGATAGATAGATAGATAGATAGATAGATAGATAGATAGATAGATAGATAGATAGATAGATAGATAGATAGATAGATGTAGATATATATAGATATATATATAATTATTTATTTTTATTTTTTCATAGATGATGGGGGCTTCAGTGAATCGACTAATTGGGGATGTTTATTCATTTTGGAGATACTTTTACTAAAAATGGTAATAACTGTAGAAAGCGAAGACAAATGGTAATGTTTATGATAGGAAATATGTATTGCTATTCAAACGGTGTCTAATCCCTGAGCCAGAGGTGACGTGTTCACATGTAACGTCTCGTTTTCTATCAGCTGGTTCGAGGTTGCTTCATTAGCCGTTTCTCAAACATTGACAATATTCGGCCAAACATTTTTCGTCGGGTTTGAGCGACATCCCTCGCTTGGCCATCGAAGGACTTCCACGTGGTGTTCGGCAGGGAACTACTTCGTAACTGGCCTGGACGTGTGTATAGGGCAGTTATCCTCATTGTTTCTGGGAAGGGCCAAGGCATAACCGTATACTGATGGGAGTTTTTTTTTCTAACAATTCGATATATTTGTCTATGAGGTTTTTTCCCCGTTTCGCTAACATCATGTAGGGAGATCCACCCCCACATATCGCAGGTCACGCGGCCGCGCCTCGCCGTTTTATAGATAATTTGTCTGTCATATGTGAAATGTAAATAATGATATAGAATCTGAACATGAAATATGACGTGTAGGGCACTGTTCTGTATAAACAAATATCTATATAGTAAATTGAAATAAATTGATTTCTGAAATATTGAAAAGGGCTAACATTTACACCTTTAATTCCCTTCAGCAATGGAGCTTTCCGTGTATTTCCGGTGTATTTTGGTCGTTATGGGTGCCCTCCTCTTCCCACCCTATCTGCCTGCACACCATCGTCCGGGAGATGCCCAGCTCTCCGAATATATCACCGTTGGAGAAGTTACTTTCCCTCACCCCATTGTCAAAAGTCAAAGTTGGTCCCATATCCATCTGGACGTAAGGGACATGTTTTGTAGAGAAACATGCTCACTAAGCCGCGGGATGATGCGGTAGGGTGACCTGTTCCTTTCTGCCCCGACTTTGACCCTAGCATGCTGACGTCAGCATAACAGTGCTCATTCACAGCTGAGTCGACTGAGAGGGGCAGCCGGGCGCGAACCCAGGACCATGCGATTGCAAAGCCAGCGCTCTACCACTGAGCTATGCCACCCCATTGCAGCAATCTATTTCAGATTACAGCTTTCTTTGCGTCCATCCTGAAAAAGGTGTCAGCTTGGCAGCCTCGTTTTGACCTCGGATTTTTCATGTTATTATGACGTCTAAGACCATCGGACATGTATTTTTTTCAGCCGAGTGGATATTCAGGAATTGATGAATATTCATGGGCATAAGAGATGAAATATACGACTTCGTGTTATTTTCTACATTATTCCGGGAAATGATTACTTCTGGGATAAAAAGTGAATGAATTTGATGTAAAGGTTTGATATGCTAATATCATTTACACCTACGCACATATTGCATTACATTGCACTGGCAAATAGAAATAAAATGGATAGATGACAATAACAACTGACCGAGAAATCCCCATTTCATTAGAATGAACAAGATATACAACACAAGTATTGGGAGTTGGTTCTAAGATTTTTGCTATTCACCCTCCTTGGAATCACCCAGCCAATAGTTGCTTGAGTTGAAACAAGCAAACATGCATTTTCTCGCTCACCTCTTCGAATGTGGATGCAACTCCTCAAAGAAATGCCAAGATTTAATGCATAATAATAGCTGATTACATAATCTTTCGTAACTCATTACCAAGCATGACTTCATATTTCCATAGACGATACACACACACATCGATAACGAATCTATATATTCAATGTAACCTACTTGTGATTTTGTTCATGCTCTATTTTGAAGAATTAATTTAGCACGGTTTCTGTTTATTCAATATCTGCTTGATTTAGGCAAAAAGGTAAAAAAAAAAATCATTAGGTCGATTAGCAGCTACGAGATGGTGCAAGTATGAACGGTATTTACAGAGGTCTCAGGGATTTTACAGTTTTAGGTAATTTAGTTACCATACATAAATGTTCACAGCATGAAACTTTTTCATGTTTTAAGAAATATGTATCTATAAATGATACTTCTTATGTTGTAAGGAGTAGGAAATGCCGCCTCCCCATCATAGATGTTGCCATTTGGATAAGCAAACAATGCCAGGATATCGCATTTGAAGAATATCCAACTACAAAGTCAACGATAACTAATATTACATGCTTTGTTCTTTATCACTTATTTGAAGAAATCGAAAGATGAAATAGCTTACTTACTTCCAAAAAATATTCACTAATACACTTATCGGTTACTTATTTT
>NC_091556.1:12692693-12705193 GCF_042767895.1 Penaeus vannamei | reverse complement strand
ACAATTATTTTACTGCATCATTCATTGGTCTTAGCAAATACTGCACAATGCTGTTAGAGTGACAATATTAGCCTTATTTATTGGAAGTACGATTAATAAGAGAGATGAAATTTAGTATACAACAAAGAGCCCGTTTGTTTTCACATGTTTAGCTCTAATTCCTTCCAGATATCAAGGATCGTCGAGACAGACAAAATCAAATCGACCCGCAAAGACAACACTTGCTCGCCCTGATAGAGGCTCGGACCAACCAATCCATCAAAATATGAAGTAAAGAAGTGAACTGAGGGAGAGGGTGGAGAAGGTAGTGATGGAAAAGTAAGATGATGATTAAAAGTAGGGGCGATGACAGCCCTTGTATTTTCTTTCTTTTTGTGTGTGTTATATGTTAGGATCGGCCAAGCGACACTTCTTGCGGTCATTAAGGAACGGATCGCCCGGGTAGATTATCTTCGCCTGCTGGACGGCCGACACGTACCTGTTCGTCAATCACACTTATTCGCGTGTGTCCCTGCAGATGCAATACAGATACAAACTAATAAATGACATAGGAATGGATAATACGGCACCTGGATTATGAACTGGGTTAAACAACTTTCGAGGTGATTTTTACAAAAGTAGTGACATTCAAAATAGTGTTTATAAACTGAAATTTACAAAACAAAATGCGCGCGCACACATGTGCATACATTTGTGCATACATGCATATGAGCTCAAACACAAACACAAGGGAAAGGGAAAACAATCACAATAAGAAATGAAATCAAACCGTATCGAAATCTATTTGTCTTACAGAGATATCGCATTTGTTTCACAGGTAGCGTGGCCGAGCGGTCTAAGGCGCTGGTTTAAGGCACCAGTCTCTTCGGAGGCGTGGGTTCGAATCCCACCGCTGCCAAGAGTTTGGGCACTGCACTGGAGCAGTGTCCGGCCCATGAGCAAGAGTTTCGAGGACGCCGCCTTCGCAAATCTCACTCAACTGGCCTAGCCAAGATACAGAGAGCTTGGAACTCACTGTACCTGTGTCCAGTTGACAGAAGCTCAAACGCCATGCGAAGGAATGCCTCGGCATGAATAGCTATATTGTTGCTTTTAAAGGCGCAACGAATTATCTACAAGAATAACATTAGCAATGCACCAGTTCATAAAGTAAACTACAACATCAAGAAGCAGGCTAAAGCGTTCAAATTCGGCATTACAGCACGAAGATTAAAGCATGAAGTTGATCGTGCTCTTGATTTCTTGGGATTGCACTATCTTAGTCTCTCTCAAGGTTCAGATATCTCAAGATCAGTACCATAATATCTGGATTCATTATGTTATTTTTCTATCATTAGGCAGAACGAGTTACCTTGATGCAAGCAGTGTAATTAAAAATCCACTCTATATTGTTCACAAAGCACTGTTATAAAAATGAATTGCTTCGTTGTGACCCAATCATTTTACTGTGTGTACTATCATTCACTGGTTTTAGCAGATACTGCACAATGCTGTGTGACAATATTAGCCTTATCTATTAGAAGTACAATTAACTGAAGTGAGATGAAACTTACTATACAACAAATAACCCGTCTATTTTCAGATGTTTAGCTCTAATTCCTTCCAGATATCAAGGATCGTCGGGACAGGCAAAAAGGAATCGGCCTGCAAAGACGTAGTCTTTTGCGCGCTCTCATAGAGGATCGGGCCAACCAATCCAGCAGAATATGACGTAAAGAAGTGAAGAGAGGGAGAGGGTGGAGAAGGTAGTGATGAAAATGGGAAGTTATATGGAAGTTAAAGAGTAAAAGTAAGGGGGCGTCACCCAGTGTGTCTTTTTTTTCATTTTTGTTACCATGTTAGAATCGGACCTAACGGTTATTAAGGTCCGGATCGCCCGGGACGATCATATTCGGCTGCTGGATGGTACTTGTTCGTCAATCACACTTGTCCGCGTATGTCTCTGCATATACAGTGAATTGTACTACTAATAAATGACAAGAATGAATCATACGGCACCTGGACTATGAACTTGGCTAAATAACTTTTGAATCCGGCTGTTTATAAGACACGGATTTGATATAAAATGATTTTACAAATGTAGTGACAAACGAAATAACAAAACGCGTGCGCACATATATGCATACATTTGTGCATACATACATATGGACTCAATCACAAACACAGATGTACGCAAAGGTGAAAGGAAAACAATCACAATAAGAAATGAAATCCAACCGTTTCGAAATGGAACTGCATGAACAAAACTATTCTTTAAGCTGAGATAAATTAAACCTGAACACCTGAAAATAGACAGTATGAATAATGCAGACTTTAGTTTTTACTCTAATTGATAAACAATTAGGAGATAAATATGTCACCATGTATAACAATGTTATCTAGTATCTACGGAGACCAATGGGTGAAGCGATAAAATCATGGTATCACAATTTTACGAAGCACTTTGTCTTTTTCTTTTAATATGGAGATATTCCTCTGGTTTTGAAGGTAGCGTGGCCGAGCGGTCTAAGGCGCTGGTTTAAGGCACCAGTCTCTTCGGAGGCGTGGGTTCGAATCCCACCGCTGCCAAGAGTTTTGGCACTGCACTGGACTCGTGGTCGGTCCATGAGCAAGAGTTTCGAGGACGCCGCCTTCGCAAATCTCACTCAACTGGCCTAGCCAAGATACAAAGAGCTTGGAACTGACTGTACCTGTGTCCAGCTGACAGAAGCTCAAATGCCAAGCGAAAGGAATGTCTCGGGGCATGAATAGCTATATTGTGATGCCTTTAAAGGCATTGCGAATTATCTACAAAAATAACATCAACAATGCATCAGTTCATCAACAGAAACTACACCAAAGAATTCATCTCATTTACGGTCCCCTCTTATAGTTTAGAGAATCCCTCTTATATATCAAAACAATAAAATTGCTGTATGAAAATACTCAAATTGCAGGTAAGAACAAATCAAATAAAAGACTATGGTAGATTAAAGCGTTCAAATTGATAAGTTCATTTCGGCATTACAGCACGAAGATCAAGTTGATCGAGCTCTTGATTTCTTGGGATTTTACTGTCTTCGTCTCTCAAGGTTCAGATTTACCAAAGATAACCACCATAATTTCTGGATTCATCATGTTATCTTTCTTATTAGATAACAAAACTTTACAAAATATCGGAATCCCTTACGTGGCGAATGGCGCTTAATAAATATCCTTGAGGAACGCTGAATAATAACGCATTAGTGTATTTTCTCTTGAAAATCTTAGTATCTCAATAACAAGGAGAAATGTCAATATTTCCTGAGAGCCGGAAAGTACCTACTAATGATATCTGTAATCTCAAAACCGCGCGACCTCATCTGCCCATCAAATCCTAACAAACTTCCCCATTCCCAAAATACCTACTAATATTTATAGACCTTTTAATCGCATGACCTCATCTGCCCATAGAATCATATGTTAAGAACTATAATATAAGTCAGATCTTTCCACATCTCATTACACTATGACAAGCCTGATCACGATGAACACTTCAACAAGTTTTCTGCACTTTGTTTCTCCACACATGGAACTGAGCGACAGGTTATCGTCTTCAAACTTTGACCTTTTGCAAAGTTCACCCGAGTCCAAATCTACCTCTGGTGATTCTCTGATTCTTCCACCGCCAACCAATATGTTATGTGTTGGAAATATTACTACGTGTACACCACATATCGGAATAACCAGCACGGTGTTGAAAGAAGTGGCCTGTCGGAGGAAGGAAGTGCGGAAGACCAGGCGGTTTGGCGGTCGCAGGTCCGAGACGCCCTTCGCGAGGAGAAGGCTGGTCTTTGAGGCGGAGAGAGAGGAGTAATCTTTTCCATAATCTTATAATTCTTTATCACAACGATAATAAACGTATATATGAATAGTTCCCGTTTCGTATTCTCCCAATAAAACATGGCAAAAAAGGCGGTGTATTCCACTTGCATTGAAAAGAAGATTGCAAAAGAATACAGTTAAAATCATTAAGGTGTTGCAGCCGATCTTATTTCCTGAATGATTGGGACTGCGTTCCATTTCTTGCTTATTTAACAAATTGGTGATTTGATAAAACGAATAATCAAACAATATCCTTAAGCAAACTATGCTTTACCATGATCCTGCAGAATCGTGTTCCACTAACTGGAGTCGTGTGAAGACAATATTGGAAATATCAAGGTGCATAAACCTGGAATTTAGTTAGCAAACACGTACTTAGGCATATATGCCTGTGTGTGTATCCATATATCTATCTATCTATATGTGTGTGTGTATATGCATATATTTGTGTATATACATGTATATATATGTATATGTATGTAATGTATATACAGTCTATAAGTATATGCATAAGTAGATATCAGTATACATGTATGTGCAAATATGTATACGTAGATATGTATGTATATATATATATATATACATATATATACATATATATATGTGTGTGTGTGTGTGTGTGTGTGTGTGTGTGTGTGTGTGTGTGTGTGTGTGTGTGTGTATGTGTGTGTATGTATATATATATATATATATATATATATATATATATATATATATATATATATATATATATATGCATATATGTATATATTTGTGTGTGTGTGTATGTATATGTACATATACGTATATATATATATGTATATATTTTTGTGTATATATATATATATATATATATGCATATGTACATATATGTATATATAAGTATATATATGTATATGTTCATATATGTATATATAAGTATATATATATATATATGTATATATATATATATATATGTATATGTACATATATGTATATATAAGTATATATATGTATATGTTCATATATGTATATATAAGTATATATATATATGTATATATAAGTATATATAAGTATATATATGTATATATAAGTATATATATGTATACATAAGTATATATATGTATACATAAGTATATATATGTATATATAAGTATATATATGTATATATAAGTATATATATGTATACATAAGTATATATATGTATACATAAGTATATATATGTATATATAAGTATATATATATATATGTATATATATACGTATATGTATATATAAGTATATATATGTATATATAGGTATGTGTGCATATATATATGTATGTGTGTATATATATATGTATGTGTGTATATATATATGTATGTGTGTATATATATATGTATGTGTGTATATATATATGTATGTGTGTATATATATATGTATGTGTGTATATATATGTACATATGTGTATATATATGTACATGTATGTGTATATATATATGTATATTTATATATGATTACACAATGAATATTCTTGTATAATAACACACTGTGTGAGCGTATATTTTCTATTAAGATTTTTAGCAGCTCGATGACAACACGAGAAATCATATTAATATTTCCTAAGAGGCGAAAAATCCTAACATAAGCATCCCAATTCTCAAAATACCTACTAATGATATTTGTAATCACAATACCGCGCGACCTCATCCACCCATCGAATCAACATAAACATCCCAATTACCAAAGTACCTAATATTCATAGACCTTTGAACCACATGACCTCATGTGCCCAAAGTTCACATGTTAAGAACTATAATATAAGTCAGATCTTTCCACATCTCATCATACTATCAGAGACCTGATCACCATGAACACTTCAACAAGATTTCTGCACCTTGTTTCTCCACACATGGAACTGAGTGACAGGTTATCGCCTTCAAACTTTGACCTTTTCCAAAGTTCATCCGAGTTGAAATCTACTTCTGGTGATTCTCTGATTCTTCCAACGCCAATCAATATGTTACGTGATGGAAATATTACTACGTGTACACCTTATATTGGAATAACAAGCACGGTGTTGAAAGAAGTGGCCTGTCGCAGGAAGGAAGTGCGGAAGACCAGACGGTTTGGCGGTCGCAGGTCCGAGACGCCCTTCGCGAGGAGGAGGCTGGTCTTTGAGGCGGAGAGAGAGGAGTAATCTTTTGCATATTTTTATTTATTACCACAACAAAAATAAACGTATATATCAGTATTTCCTGTTTCGTCTTCTCCCAATAAACATGCTTAAAGAATCAAACGCAAACATACACACACACACGAGCGCACATACACAGAGTTAATTTCCTCGCCAGACTTCGATCTTTTAGCAGCTTCACCTCATGCAGAATCCATCTCTTGACAGAAATTCTTTAGTTCCCTTTTCTAAAACAAGGACCTAAAAAGATTCTATTATTAGACAGAACGAGTCACCTCGATGCAATCAGTGTAATTAAAAACCCACTCTATATTGTTCACAATGCACTGTTATAAAAATGAAGCGCTTCGTTAATTGTGACACAATTATTTTATTGCATGCTATCATTCATTAGTCTTAGCAGATACTGCACAATGCTGTTAGAGTGACAATATTAGCCTTATTTATTGGAAGTACGATTAATAGGAGAGAGATAAAATTCAGATGTTTAGCTCTAATTCCTTCCAGATATCAAGGATCGCCGAGACAGACAAAATCAAATCGACCCGCAAAGACAACACTTTTGCTCATCCTGATAGAGGCTCGGACCAACCAATCCATCAAAATATGAAGTAAAGAAGTGAAGAGAGGGAGAGGGTGGAGAAGGTAGTGATGGAAATGTAAGATGAAGATTAAAAGTAGAGGGGCGACAGCCCTTGTATTTTTTCTTTCTTTTTGTGTGTGTTATATGTTAGGATCGGCCAAGTGACACTTCTTGCGGTCATTAAGGAACGGATCGCCCGGGTAGATTATCTTCGGCTGCTGGACGGCCGACACGTACCTGTTCGTTAATCACACTTCTTCGCGTGTGTCCCTGCAGATACAGACTAATAAATGACTTAGGAATGGATAATACGGCACCTGGATTATGAACGGGACTTAAAGTAACTGGGCTAAAAAACTTTTGAGATGATTTTTACAAAAGTAGTGACATATACAAAATAGTGTTTATAAACTGAAATTTACATAACAAAATGCGCGCGCACACATGTGCATACATTTGTGCATACATGCATATGAGCTCAAACACAAACACAATAGCATGTACGCAAAGGTGAAAGGGAAAACAATCACAATAAGAAATGAAATCAAACCGTTTCGAAATCGAGCTGCCGGACTAAACACCAAATAAAGCGATTGTATTGCATGAACGAAACTATTCTTTAATCTGCAAGAAATTAAACCTGAACATACCTGAAATTGAACAGGCTGTTTAATGCAGACTTTAGTTCTTACTATAATCAACTGATAAACAATTTAGAGATAAACCTGCCATCATCCATAACAATGTTATCGAGTATCTGCGAAGGCCAATGAGTGATGCGATAAAAGTATTGTATCACAATTTTACGAAGAGCTTTATTTTTATCTATCTTTCTTACAGAGAATCATAATTGCTTCACAGGTAGCGTGGCCGAGCGGTCTAAGGCGCTGGTTTAAGGCACCAGTCTCTTCGGAGGCGTGGGTTCGAATCCCACCGCTGCCAAGCATCTTGGCACTGCACTGGAGCAGTGTCCGGCCCATGAGCAAGAGTTTCGAGGACACCGCCTTCGCAAATCTCACTCAACTGGCCTAGCCAAGATACAAAGAGTTTGGAACTGACTGTACCTGTGTCCAGCACAGGTACAGGGACAGGCAAAATGGAATCGGCCTGCAAAGACATGGTCTTTTGCGCGCTCTCATAGAGGCTCGGGCCAACCAATCCAGCAGAAAATGAAGTGAAGAGAGGGAGAGGGTGGTGAAGGTAGTGATGAAAATGGAAAGTTAAATGGAAGTTAAAGATTAAAAGTAGGGGGGGCGACGCCCAGTGTGTCTTTTTTTTTCTTTTTGTTACCATGTTAGAATCGGACCTAACGGTTATTAAGGTCCGGATCGCCCAAGACGATCATCTTCGGCTGCTGGATGGTACTTGTTCGTCAATCACACTTGTCCGCGTGTGTCTCTGCATATACAGTGAATTGTACTACTAATAAATGACAAGAATGAATCATACGGCACCTGGACTATGAACTTGGCTAAATAACTTTTGAGATCGGCTGTTTATAAGAAACGGATTTGATATAAAATGATTTTACAAATGTAGTGACAAACGAAATAACAAAACGCGTGCGCACATATATGCATACATTTGTGCATATGGACTCAATCACAAACACAGTAGCATGTACGCGAAGGTAAAAGGAAAACAATCACAATAAGAAATGAAATCCAACCGTTTCGAAATGGAACTGCATGAACAAAACTATTCTTTAAGCTGGAAGAAATTAAACCCGAACACCTGAAAACAGACAGTATGAATAATGCAGACTTTAGTTTTTACTCTAATTGATAAACAATTAGGAGATAATATGTCACCACGTATGACAATGTTATCTAGTATCTACGGAGACCAATGGGTGAAGCGATAAAATCATGGTATCACAATTGTGTGTTTGTCTTTATGTATATGTACATATTCCCAAGGCATTGAATATATATATGTATATATTTTTGTGTATATATATATATGTATATATTTTGTGTATATATATATGTATATATTTTTGTGTATATATATGTATATGTATATATTTTTGTGCATATATATATATATATATATGTATATGTACATATATGTATATATAAGTATATATGTGTATATGTTCATATATGTATATATAAGTATATATATATATATATATATATATATATATATACGTATATGTATATATAAGTATATATATGTATATATATGTATGTGTGTATATATATATGTATGTGTGTATATATATATGTATGTGTGTATATATATATGTATGTGTGTATATATATATGTATGTGTGTATATATATGTACATATATGTGTATATATATGTACATGTATGTGTATATATATGTATATTTATATATGATTACACTATGGATATTCTTGTATAACAACACATTGTGTGAGCGTATATTTTCTATTAATATTTTTAGCAGCTCGATGACAACACGAGAAATCATATTAATATTTCCTAAGAGGCGAAAAATCCTAACATAAACATCCCAATTCTCAAAATACCTACTAATGATATTTGTAATCACAATATCGCGCGACCTCATCCACCCATCGAATCAACATAAACATCCCAATTACCAAAGTACCTAATATTCATAGACCTTTGAACCACATGACCTCATGTGCCCAAAGTTCACATGTTAAGAACTATAATATAAGTCAGATCTTTCCACATCTCATCATACTATCAGAGACCTGATCACCATGAACACTTCAACAAGATTTCTGCACCTTGTTTCTCCACACATAGAACTGACTGACAGGTTATCGCCTTCAAACTTTGACCTTTTCCAAAGTTCATCCGAGTTGAAATCTACTTCTGGTGATTCTCTGATTCTTCCACCGCCAACCAATATGATTTGTGATGGAAATATCACTACGTGTACACCTTATATTGGAATAACAAGCACGGTGTTAGAAGAAGTGGCCTGTCGAAGGAAGGAAGTGCGGAAGACCAGACGGTTTGGCGGTCGCAGGTCCGAGACGCCCTTCGCGAGGAGGAGGCTGGTCTTTGAGGCGGAGAGAGATGAGTAATCTTTTGCATATTTTTATTTATTACCACAACAAAAATAAACGTATATATCAGTATTTCCTGTTTCGTATTCTCCCAATAAACATGCTTAAAGAAGCAATGCATTAAAAGGGAAATTGCAAATGAATATAATGAAAACAAAGAATCAAACGGAAACATACACACACACACGAGCGCACACACAGAGTTGATTGATTTCCTCGCCAGACTTCGATCTTTTACCAGCTTCACCTCATGCAGAATCCATCTCTTGACAGAAATTCTTTAGTTCCCTTTTCTAAAACAAGGACCTAAAAAGATTCTATTGTCAGACAGAACGAGTCACCTCGATGCAATCAGTGTAATTAAAAATCCACTCTATATTGTTCACAATGCACTGTTATAAAAATGAAGCGCTTCGTTAATTGTGACACAATTATTTTACTGCATCATTCATTGGTCTTAGCAAATACTGCACAATGCTGTTAGAGTGACAATATTAGCCTTATTTATTGGAAGTACGATTAATAAGAGAGATGAAATTTAGTATACAACAAAGAGCCCGTTTGTTTTCACATGCTTAGGTCTAATTCCTTCCAGATATCAAGGATCGTCGAGGCAGACAAAATCAAATCGACCCACAAAGACAACACTTGCTCGTCCTGATAGAGGCTCGGACCAACCAATCTATCAAAATATGAAGTAAAGAAGTGAAGAGAGGGAGAGGGTGGAGAAGATAGTGATGGACATGTATGACAACATCCCTTGTATTCTTTCTTTCTTTCTGTGTGTTATATGTTAGAATCGGCCAAGCGACACTTCTTGCGGTCATTAAGGAACGGATCGCCCGGGTAGATTATCTTCGCCTGCTGGACGGCCGACACGTACCTGTTCGTCAATCACACTTATTCGCGTGTGTCCCTGCAGATGCAATGCAGATACAGACACTAATAAATGACTTAGGATTGGATAATACGGCACCTGGATTATGAACGGGACTTAAAGTAACTGGGCTAAAAAAAACTTTTGAGGTGATTTTTACAAAAGTAGTGACATACAAAATAGTGTTTATAAACTGAAATTTACATAACAAAATGCGCGCGCACACATGTGCATACATTTGTGCATACATGCATATGAGCTCAAACATAAACAATATAGCATGTATGCAAAGGTGAAAGGAAAACAATCACTAAGAAATGAAATCAAACCGTTTCGAAATCGAGCTGCCGGACTAAACACCAAATAAAGCGATTGTATTGCATGAACGAAACTATTCTTTAATCTGCAAGAAATTAAACCTGAACATACCTGAAATTGAACAGGCTGTTTAATGCAGACTTTAGTTCTTACTGTAATCAACTGATAAACAATTTAGAGATAAAGCTGCCATCATCCATAACAATGTTATCGAGTATCTGCGAAGGCCAATGAGTGATGCGATAAAAGCATTGTATCACAACTTTACGAAGCGCTTTATTTTTATCTATCTTACAGAGATATTACCATTGCTTCAGAGGTATCGTGGCCGAGCGGTCTAAGGCACTGGTTTAAGGCACCAGTCTCTTCGGAGGCGTGGGTTCGAATCCCACCGCTGCCAACAATTTTGGCACTGCACTGGAGCAGTGTCCGGCCCGTGAGCAAGAGTTTCGAGGACGCCGCCTTCGCAAATCTCACTCAACTGGCCTAGCCAAGATACAAAGAGTTTGGAACTGACTGTACCTGTGTCCAGCACAGGTACAGGGACAGGCAAAATGGAATCGGCCTGCAAAGACATGGTCTTTTGCGCGCTCTCATAGAGGCTCGGGCCAACCAATCCAGCAGAAAATGAAGTAAAGAAGTGAAGAGAGGGAGAGGGTGGTGAAGGTAGTGATGAAAATGGAAAGTTAAATGGAAGTTAAAGAGTAAAAGTAGGGGGGCGACACCCAGTGTATCTTTTTTTTTTCTTTTTGTTACCATGTTAGAATCGGACCTAACGGTTATTAAGGTCCGGATCGCCCGGGACGATCATCTTCGGCTGCTGGATGGTACTTGTTCGTCAATCACACTTGTCCGCGTGTGTCTCTGCATATACAGTGAATTGTACTACTAATAAATGACTGAAGAATGGATAATACGGCACCTGGACTATGAACTTGGCTAAATAACTTTTGAGATCGGCTGTTTATAAGAAACGGATTTGATATAAAATGATTTTACAAATGTAGTGACAAACGAAATAACAAAACGCGTGCGCACATATATGCATACATTTGTGCATACATACATATGGACTCAATCACAAACACAGTAGCATGTACGCAAAGGTGAAAGGAAAACAATCACAATAAGAAATGAAATCCAACCGTTTCGAAATGGAACTGCATGAACAAAACTATTCTTTAAGCTGGGAGAAATTAAACCCGAACACCTGAAAATAGACAGTATGAATAATGCAGACTTTAGTTTTTACTCTAATTGATAAACAATTAGGAGATAATATGTCACCATGTATAACAATGTTATCTAGTATCTACGGAGTCCAATGGGTGAAGCGATAAAATCATGGTATCACAATTTTACGAAGCACTTAATCTTTATCTTTTCAATATAGATATATTCCTAAGGTTTTGAAGGTAGCGTGGCCGAGCGGTCTAAGGCGCTGGTTTAAGGCACCAGTCTCTTCGGAGGCGTGGGTTCGAATCCCACCGCTGCCAAGGATTTTGGCACTGCACTGGAGCAGTGTCCGGCCCATAAATAAGACAGGAAGACGCCACCTTCGCAAATCTTAATTGCCCAAGTCTTAAAATAGAAAGCTGTAAAGCTTGGAAGAACTGACGGTGCCTTTAAAGGCACTGCCAGTTACTTACAAGAATAACAATAAAACAGTTCATAAACAGAAACTACAGCATCAAGTTTATCTCACTGACGGTCCCCACTAATGGTTTAGAAAGC
>NC_091556.1:12685193-12687693 GCF_042767895.1 Penaeus vannamei | reverse complement strand
TGTGTGTGTGTGTGTGTACATGAATATGTATATATGTGCACACATATAGACATGTATACCTATAATATATGTGCAAGTACGCTTACATAGACGTACATAAATCTATGGTATCTAGACCCAATGCCTCAAAACACAATGATGATCTCTCTCTGCATAGCCTCATCTGCCCTACAATTCATGATGTCAGGTCTTCTAAGATCTACGTAAATATTCTCAATAATGATCTGATCAATTCCACAAATCAATAAAAATCAGATCTTATCCTCTTTCGTCACAATATCAAATGACTGATTACGATTTCCATATATATGCACATATATATATTGCATATGTATATATACATATACATATAAACACATATACACACAAGACTCGAGTTCCTGGAATCCAGCTGCCGGACTTGCACAAAACAACGCAAATGGATTGTATGAGCGAAACTATTCTTTTAACCGAAAGAAAGTTAACCGGATATGCCTGAAAAGTCAGACTGTTTACTATGTACTTTTTGCTAATAGAATTGAATTTCCCTCTCAACATAATTAACTGTAATACTAATGAATCATTTGGGGTATTTGTCACTATAGGAATAACATCAAAGATCTGCATAGACTAAGAAGTGACCGTACATGCGATAAAATGATTCACAAATTTACAAAGCGCTTTATGTCTTATCTACCTTTATAATTATCAGAAATATTATTCATTAATACAGGTAGCGTGGCCGAGCGGTCTAAGGCGCTGGTTTAAGGCACCAGTCTCTTCGGAGGCGTGGGTTCGAATCCCACCGCTGCCACAGCTTTTGGCACTGCACTAGAGCATGGCTGGCCCATACGCACGACCCGGGAGAATGCCGCCAGTGTGCCGTCAGAAAAGAAATCCACGCGACATGATCTTGTGCTGTCGGTAAAAATGCCATATGCAGATACCACAGAGTCTCACATCAAGTTCAACTCACTGATTGTCCCCCAATGACAGAAAACCTGTGTTCTACCTCAAGAAAACAAACTGCAAATAAATGCAAAATGACAGGTTTAAACATGCAAACTGACTGGTTCACTTCGCCATTACAGCTTGAGCATGTCCAGTTTGACAGAGTTCTTTCTCCCTGATTTGTTAGGATTTTAGTACCTTATTCTCTCTCATGGTTAAGGTTTCTCAAACATCAATAATATAATTTCTGAATTCATCATATGTTTTCGAGCCTTCTTATCAGACAACGAATGTTTACAAACTAACTGAACGCTTTACGTGGTGAATGGCGCCTAATAAATATCCTTGAGGAACGTTGTATGATAACTCATTGTATAAGCGTATATTTTATCTTAAGTGGACCCTTTTAATAACTCCTAAGAGCCGAAAAATACTAACATAAACATTCCAGTTCTTAAAATACTAATGACTGTCAATAATCTTTAAACCGCATGACCTCATCTGCCCATGGAATCACATGTTATGAATTATAATATAAGTCTTGTTTCTGCACACATGGAACTGAGTGACAGGTTATTGTCTTCAAACTCTGACCTTTTGCAAAGTTCACCGGAGTTCAAACCAACGTCCAGTGATTCTCCAAATCCTACAGCATCAACCAGTGTATCATGTGGTGGAAATAACATTGCCACGTGTACACCAAATATTGGAATAACTAGTACAGTATTGAAAGAGGTGGTCTTTGGCAGGAAGGAAGTGCGGAAGACCAGGCGGTTTGGCGGTCGCAGGTCCGAGACGCCCTTCGCGAGGAGGAGGCTGGTCTTCGAGGCGGAGTAATCTTTTGCATATTTTTTATAATTCACTAAGACAATAATAAACGTATATATATTTCCCGTTTCGTCTTCTCCCAATAAAACATGAAGGATGGCACAAAAGAGTGGTGTATTTTACCAACATTGAAATAGGAAATTACAAATCATTAAATTAGAGACTGGCAGAATAAAGCGTGTAAACTAAAAAATTAATCCTGATGAAATCTAATTTCATCCAACTAATATTTTCTGAATTACTACGTTCCATTTCATGCTATATCATGTGTGTGTACATATATATGTACACACACACACACACACACACACACACACACACACACACACACACACACACACACACACACACACACACACACACACACACACATACATATATATATATATATATATATATATATATATATATATATATATATATATATATATATACATGTATATGTTTATATGTGTATAAACACACACATACACACTAATACACACACACATGTATATATATGAATATATTATACATTTATATATATAATTACATATTTCTATATTTCTATTTATATATATATATATATATATATATATATATATATATATATATATGTATATATATATATACGTATACACATATAAATACACACACACATATATATGTACAAATATACATATATAATTATAAACATACACACACACATATATACATATATATAAATATACGCATATATACGTGCATACATACATGCATGTAT
>NC_091556.1:12635193-12655193 GCF_042767895.1 Penaeus vannamei | reverse complement strand
AATTAATTTCCACCTGTCTAATATAAAGCCATACCATTTACATATCCTACAATAACGTAATAAGAAGTGTTCATATATTTTGGGGGAGCGAGACGATAAAAAGTTTTCTGTCATTTTTAGGAACCAATGTGTATGTTTAAAAAATGACCCTACAGTCTTGTCCCATTATCTAAAGATCAATTAATCAGAAGTTGATATGAATAAGGTTTCACCACTTTTGTTCTTATCTCTTGGGTCCAGCTGTTAGATCTGCCTCGCCTGAACCGCCATATTTAATGAGATGTTGCACTGTTCAGTGGTCGATGAATAAATTCTAATGCGCAATGTGATCATGTTAAAGTATAAATCGACTTCAACTCCGCAGTCACACACAATATATTTTCAGGTGCAGTTTGCAAACAAACGAATTATAAGATAATCTAGATGTATCGTCTTATTTTTATAATCTCTTTATGCCACATAAACGTGAAGAATCATGCTTAAAAACATCCTTTAAGCACACTGTATATCGTTACAATATTTTGGTCACTTTTTGCCATAAGAAAACTACATATTTTCTCTTCTATTTTTATTTATATTAACAGAGAAAGAATCCTATTGGTAATTCCTATAGACCGGAAAAAATCCAAAAATAAACATCCCAATTCCTCAAAACTCATACTAATGATATAGGATTTCTACGATCTCTATCCCGCATGACCTTATCTGCCCGTCGAATCACATATTAAGACCATAATATAACTCACGTATGAGATCACGTCCACGTTCATCATAGCCTTCAGGCTAGTACAGTGGTAACGTGTTGGCTTCTCAGCCAAGGGGTCGGCGGTTGCAATTGTCGCCCGGAGGTTACAGCTGTGGCCGGGCACCACGGCGGGTAAGGACTAAGCTCTGTCGCGTCAGCACTAGTTGACACACGTTGATCGAGTCGACATCTGTCGGCACAGGCCGGGTTCCCCCATAGCCCGGGCGAGGCTCAGCTTCGCATATCAGACTTGCTTACGTTCATCATATTATTAGACACCTCACTACGATGAACACTTCAACTTCTCTGCACCTTGTTTCTCTACACATGGAAATGAGTGACAGGTTATTGTCTCCCGACTTTGTCCTGTTGCCAACATCGTCCGAATCCACATCTACTACAGATTTCCGGATTACCCCAGAATCAACCAATGTCATGTATGACGAAAATAGCCTTACTTTATGTACACCGCAACTTGGAGTAACTATCACAGTGTTGAAAGAGGTGGCCTGTCGCAAGAAGGCCAGGCGGTTTGGCGGTCGCAGGTCCGAGACGCCCTTCGCGAGGAGGAGGCTGGTCTTTTAGGCGGAGAGAGGAGTCATCTTTTATATATTAAATGAATTATAACAATAAACGTATACATGAGTATTTTCCATTTCGTCTTCTCCCAGTGAAACTTGAACCAATTACAATGAGGTTGCCGTTAGAACATCATCAAAACTAACCACAGATGACCGTTGGCGAAACACTTTATATCAGCGATTAATTTCCACCAGTTTGACATAAAGAGTCGTGCCATTTACATACCCTACAGTAACGTAATAATAGGTGTTCAAATATGTGGATTTCTGTCATTATTAGAAACCAATATGAGTACGTGTTCAAAAAAATAACCCTACAGTGTTGTCTAGTTATGTAAAGACCGATTAATCAGTCGAAAGTCAAAATAAATAAGGTCTCACCACTTTTGTCCCTCAACCCGTCCAGTCTGCGCAGCTCTCGTGTCTCTTGGGTCCAGCCGAGATCCTCTGGACCCAGTTAGATCTGTCTCGCCTGAACCGCCAAATTTAATGCGATGTCGCGCTGTCCGGTGGTCCATGCCAAGTCGCTATTATAGCGACTTTGGTCTGGTGTAGACCATATTCTATTCATTTAGTCGAATGTACATTTCGCCAGTTCCCTTCCCCCCTCACGCACTCCCCCATATCTGAAAGCTGCGATATTATCATAATATTCATTTCGATTTTATTCCAACTCTTCGATTCCGGTCATGGGAACACGCATAGCCTAAAAGCATAATTTAAATCTGCCCTTTGTATTATCGAGAAAAAAATCCTACTAAACACGGGTACAAATTCTTGCGCTTTCTTATGCGCGCGCGTACGCTGTTGTCAATATCACCACATTTCACTTCAAACTGAAGCGAATTCAACTCGGCATTCCCATAGATTATATTTCAAGGTGCAATGTGATCATGTTACAATATAAATCAACGTCGACTGCGCAGACATACGGAATATATTTTAAGGTGTAGTTTGTAAACAAAGTATAAGATAACGATTTATATTTTATTTTTTATGCAATATAAAATGTGAAGAATCATGCTTCAAAAACATCCTTTAAGCACACACTATATCATGTTACAATAATATGGTCACTTTGCATAAGAACACTATTGGTAATTCCTACTGACCGAAAAAATAAACATCCCAATTCCTCAACATCCAAGCTAATGATATTGGATTTCTACGATCCCTAAATCGCATGACCTTGTCTGCCCGTCGAATCACATATTAAGACCATAATATAAGTCAGATCCTGTTCACGTTCATCACAATATCAGACACCTGGCCACGATGAACACTTCCTCAAGTTCTCTGCACCTTGTTTCTCCAAACATGGAAATGAATGACAGGTTATCGTCTCCAAACTTTGTCCTTTTGTCAACATCGTCTGAGGCCGAAACATCTACACATTCTCAAATTCCCCCAGAATCACCGAATGTCATGTGTGATCGGAATAACCTTCCTATATGTACACCGCAACTCGGAATAACCAGCACGGTGTTAAAAGAGGTGGCCTGTCGCAAGAAGACCAGGCGGTTTGGCGGTCGCAGGTCCGAGACGCCCTTCGCGAGGAGGAGGCTGGTCTTTGAGGCGGAGAGAGAGGAGTAATATTTTATATATTTATATTGTTAGTAAAAATAAACATACACACTAGCATTTCCGTTTCGTTTTCTCCCAATGAAACATGAACAAATTACCTAATCACGGATGACTCGTGGTAACACATTATATCAGCCATTGATTCCACCAGTTTAATATAATTAATCATACTATCCACATGTCTTACAATAACGTAAAAACAGTCAGACGATACAAGGTTTGATGCACTATAAGTGTTTCAAAAATAGCCCTATAGTCATGTCCAAAAAGAGCAATTATTCAAATTAAAGTCGAAATAAATAGTTGTTCCACTTTCCTAAACTCGTCCAGTTTGCGCAAGTCCCCTCTCTCGTGGGTCCAGCCGAGCCGAGTCTTGCCATCTGTAATGCGATGTCGCTCTGTTCGGTGGTCGAAGCGAATGCGGTATTAGAGCGACTTCAGTCGAATGCAGACCGTATTCTACTACTAAATTACAAAGTAATTACAGAAGTTAGAGAGAGATGATCAAACGTTGTGGAAACTTCCTGATGATTGGTATGACTTACTGAATTCCATGGCTTTAAACCATCTAGAGATGCACCCAAAGCTAACGAACATCAAAGCAGTTTTGCACTACGCAATATGGTGACTGACAGTAAGCAAGACGTAATAGACCATCTTTTCCTTTTCGACAACAGGGAAGACGAGAGACTAGAATAGTTACCCCTTAACGTAGGATAGTTTTCTATAATGATTGGTCCCGCCGTAATATTTATTATCCACTTTCATCATTTTACCAGACCTGATCACAAGTTTTCTGTACCTTGTTTCTCCACACATCGAACTGAGTGACAGGTTATCGTCTCCCAAATTTGTCCTTTTGCCAACATCGTCCGAATCCAAATCTCCAATAGATATCCTACAGGAGATCAGTGTAATGTGCAATGAGAATAATTTCACCCTAAGTACACCGCAACTCGGAATAACAAGCTCAGTGTTGAAAGAGGTGGCCTGTCGCAGGAGGGAAGTGCGGAAAACCTGGCGGTTTCGCGTATGTTGTCAATATCACTCCATTTTACTTCCTACTGAAGCGAATTCAACTCAGTATTCCCATATTCTATGGGAAAACTCAGGCGCAAAGTGATCAAGTTACAATATAAATCGACTTCAACACCGCAGTCACACAATATATTTTGTATTGTTTGTAAACAAACGAATTGCAAGATAGTCTAGATTTATCGTCATATTCTTAAAATCTTTTTATGGCATATAAAACGTGAAGAATTATGCTTAAAAACATCCTTTAGATACGCTGTATATCAACATATTACAATAATTTGGTCACTTTATGCATAACAAAACTATTTACTTTTGTATTTTTATTATTTCTAGAGAAAGAATCCTTTTGGTAATTCCTGTGGACCGGAAAAATCCAAAACATAAACATCCCAATTCCTCAAATTCAAACAAATGATATTGGATTTTAACGACCCGAAACCGCATGACCTCATCTGCTCGCTGAATCACAAATTAAGACTACAGTATAAGTCGGATCTTGTCCACTTTCAACACATTATCAGACACCTGATCACGATGAACACTTCGTCTAGTTCTCTGCAATTTTTTTCTCCAGATTTGGAAATGAGTAAAAGTTTATCGTCTCCACACTTTGTCCTTTTGACAACATCGTCCGATTCCACATCTAAAGATTTCCGGATTACCCCAGAATCAACCAATGTCATGTGTGACGAAAATAGCCTTACTTTATGTACACCGCAAATTGGAATAACTATCACAGTGTTGAAAGAGGTGGCCTGTCGCAAGAAGACCAGGCGGTCGCAGGTCCGAGACGCCCTTCGCGAGGAGGAGGCTGGTCTTTTAGGCGGAGACAGGAGTAATCTTTTATATATTATATGAATTGTATCAATAAACGTGTACATAAGTATTTTCCGTTTCGTCTTCTCCCAGTGAAACTTGAACCAATTACAATGAAGTTGCCGTTAGAACATCATCAAAGCTAACCACAGATGACCGTTGGCGAAACACTTTATATCAGCGATTAATTTCCACCAGTTTGACATAAAGAGTCGTACCATTTACATACCCTACAGTAACGTAATAATAGGTGTTCAAATATGTGGATTTCTGCCATTATTAGAAACCAATATGAGTACGTGTTCAAAAAAATAACCCTACAGTGTTGTCTAGTTATGTAAAGACAGATTAATCAGTCGAAAAGTCAAAATAAATAAGGTCTCACCACTTTTGTTCCTCAACCCGTCCAGTCTGCGCAGCTCTCGTGTCTCTTGGGTCCAGCCGAGCTCCTCTGGACCCAGTTAGATCTGTCTCGCCCGAACCGCCAAATTTAATGCGATGTCGCGCTGTCCGGTGGTCCATGCCAAGTCGGTATTATAGCGACTTTGGTCTGGTGTAGACCATATTCTATTCATTTAGTCGAATGTACATTTCGCCAGTTCCCTTCCCCCCTCGCACATTCCCCCAAATCTGAAAGCCGCGATATTATTATAATATTCATTTCGATTTTATTCCAACTCTTCAATTCCGGTCATGGGAACACGCATAGCCTAAAAGCATAATTTAAATCTGCCCTTTCTATTATCGAAAAAAAAAATCCTACTAAACAGGAGTACAAAATCTTGCGCTTTCTTTATGCGCGCGTGTACGCTGTTGCCAATATCACCACATTTCACTTCAAACTGAAGCGAATTCAACTCGGCATTCCCATAGATTATATTTCAAGGTGCAATGTGATCATGTTACAATATAAATCAACGTCGACTGCGCAGACATACGGAATATATTTTAAGGTGTAGTTTGTAAACAAAGTATAAGATAACGATTTATATTTTATTTTTTATGCAATATAAAATGTGAAGAATCATGCTTCAAAAACATCCTTTAAGCACACACTATATCATGTTACAATAATATGGTCACTTTGCATAAGAACACTATTGGTAATTCCTACTGACCGAAAAAATAAACATCCCAATTCCTCAACATCCAAGCTAATGATATTGGATTTCTACGATCCCTACATCGCATGACCTTGTCTGCCCGTCGAATCACATATTAAGACCATAATATAAGTCAGATCCTGTTCACGTTCATCACAATATCAGACACCTGGCCACGATGAACACTTCCTCAAGTTCTCTGCACCTTGTTTCTCCAAACATGGAAATGAATGACAGGTTATCGTCTCCAAACTTTGTCCTTTTGTCAACATCGTCTGAGGCCGAAACATCTACACATTCTCAAATTCCCCCAGAATCACCGAATGTCATGTGTGATCGGAATAACCTTCCTATATGTACACCGCAACTCGGAATAACCAGCACGGTGTTAAAAGAGGTGGCCTGTCGCAAGAAGACCAGGCGGTTTGGCGGTCGCAGGTCCGAGACGCCCTTCGCGAGGAGGAGGCTGGTCTTTGAGGCGGAGAGAGAGGAGTAATATTTTATATATTTATATTGTTAGTAAAAATAAACATACACACTAGCATTTCCGTTTCGTTTTCTCCCAATGAAACATGAACAAATTACCTAATCACGGATGACTCGTGGTAACACACATTATATCAGCCAATTGATTCCACCAGTTTAATATAATTAATCATACTATCCACATGTCTTACAATAACGTAAAAAGAGCGAGACGATACAAGGTTTGATGCACTATAAGTGTTTCAAAAATAGCCCTATAGTCTTGACCAAAAAAAGCAATTATTCAAATCAAAGTCGAAATAAATAAAGTTTCTTCCACTTTCCTAAACTCATCCAGTCTGCGCAGCTCCCCTCTCTCGTGGGTCCAGCCGAGCCTTCCAGGACCCAGAGTCTTGCCATCTGTAATGCGATGTCGCTCTGTTCGGTGGTCGATGCAAAGGCGGTATTAGAGCGACTTCAGTCGAATGCAGACCGTATTCTACTACTAAATTACAAAGAAATTACAAAAGTTAGAGAGAGATGATCAAACGTTGTGGAAACTTCCTGATGATTGGTATGACTTACTGAATTCCATGGCTTTAAACCATCTAGAGATGCACCCAAAGCTAACGAACATCAAAGCAGTTTTGCACTACGCAATATGGTGACTGACAGTAAGCAAGACGTAATAGACCATCTTTTCCTTTTCGACAACAGGGAAGACGAGCGACTAGAATAGTTACCCCTTAACGTAGAATAGTTTTCTATAATGATTGGTCCCGCGGTAATATTTATTATCCACTTTCATCATTTTACCAGACCTGATCACAAGTTTTCTGTACCTTGTTTCTCCACACATCGAACTGAGTGACAGGTTAACGTCTCCCAAATTTGTCCTTTTGCCAACATCGTCCGAATCCAAATCAATAGATATCCTATAGGAGATCAGTGTAATGTGCAATGAGAATAATTTCACCCTAAGTACACCGCAACTCGGAATAACAAGCTCAGTGTTGAAAGAGGTGGCCTGTCGCAGGAGGGAAGTGCGGAAAACCTGGCGGTTTCGCGTATGTTGTCAATATCACTCCATTTTACTTCCTACTGAAGCGAATTCAACTCAGTATTCCCATATTCTATGGGAAAACTCAGGCGCAAAGTGATCAAGTTACAATATAAATCGACTTCAACACCGCAGTCACACAATATATTTTGTATTGTTTGTAAACAAACGAATTGCAAGATAGTCTAGATTTATCGTCATATTCTTAAAATCTTTTTATGGCATATAAAACGTGAAGAATTATGCTTAAAAACATCCTTTAGATACGCTGTATATCAACATATTACAATAATTTGGTCACTTTATGCATAACAAAACTATTTACTTTTGTATTTTTATTATTTCTAGAGAAAGAATCCTTTTGGTAATTCCTGTGGACCGGAAAAATCCAAAACATAAACATCCCAATTCCTCAAATTCAAACAAATGATATTGGATTTTAACGACCCGAAACCGCATGACCTCATCTGCTCGCTGAATCACAAATTAAGACTACAGTATAAGTCGGATCTTGTCCACTTTCAACACATTATCAGACACCTGATCACGATGAACACTTCGTCTAGTTCTCTGCAATTTTTTTCTCCAGATTTGGAAATGAGTAAAAGTTTATCGTCTCCACACTTTGTCCTTTTGACAACATCGTCCGATTCTACATCTAAAGATTTCCGGATTACCCCAGAATCAACCAATGTCATGTGTGACGAAAACAGCCTTACTTTATGTACACCGCAAATTGGAGTAACTATCACAGTGTTGAAAGAGGTGGCCTTTGGCAGGAAGGAAGTGCGGAACACCAGGCGGTTTGGCGGTCGCAGGTCCGAGACTCCCTCCGTGAAGAGAAGGCTGGTCTTTGAAGCGGAGAGAGTGGAGTAATTTTTTTTATATATATTTATATGGATAGTAATAATAAACATACGCATTAGCATTTCTTTTTCGTCTTCTCCCAATGAAACATGAGCCAATTACCTAACCACGGATTACTCGTAGTAACACATTATATGAGCTATTCATTCCAGTTTAATATAATTAATCGTCCATATATTTTACTATAACGTAATAGGAGCGAGACGATACAAGGTATGACACAATATGTGTATGTCAGCAATTTTGTCCAAGAAGAGCAATTAGTAAAATCAAAGTCAAAATAAATTGTTTCGCCACTTTCCAAAACTCGTCCGGCCTGCGCAGTTCCCCTCCCTCGTGGGTCGAGCCGAGCTTTCCAGGACCCAGTCAGATCTGTCTTGCCTGTAATGCGATGTCGCTGTGTTCGGTGGTCGACGCAAAGTAGGTATTAGAGTGACATTAGTCGAGTGTAGACCGCATTTTACTACTAAATTACAAAATACTAGCAGAAGGCAGAAAAAAGGCTGATTAAACGTTGTGGACACTTGCTGATGATTGATTGGTTTGACTTATTAATATTCAAAATACTTTATGGCTATAAACCATCAAGAGATGCATTTAAAACTAACGAGCATCAAATGAGTTTTGCACTACGCAGTAATAAAGATGTAATCATGAGGCTATTTCATCTATGGTGACTGACAGTAATACCTACTAAACACGGGGGTACCAATTCTTGCGTATTCTTATGCGTGCGCATATGCTGTTGTCAGTATCACCCCATTTTACTTCAAATTGAAGTGTATTCAACTCGGCATTCCTATAGAAGTTACTCTAAGGCGCAATGGGATCATGTTACAATATAAGTCGACGGTCAAACAAAATATATATTCAGGTGTAGTTTTCTCAATAAGCAAATTGTAAGATAATTAAAAAATCTTATGCCATATAAAACGTGAAGAATCATGCTTAAAACACCCTTTCAACACACTGAATATCAATATGCGCGCATATGCTGTTGTCAATATCACCCCATTTTCCTTCAAACTGAAGTGTATTCAACTCGGCATTCCTATAGGTTACTTTATGGCGCAATGGGATCATGTTACAATATAAATCGACGGTCAAACAAAATATATTTTCAGGTGTAGTTTTCTAAAGCAAATTGTAAGATAATTAAAAAATCTTATGCCATATAAAACGTGAAGAATCATGCTTAAAACACCCTATCAGCACACTGAATATCAATATGCGCGCATATGCTGTTGTCAATATCACCCCATTTTCCTTCAAACTGAACCATATTCAATTCAGCATTCCCATAGAACATATTTCAACGCACAATGAGATCATATTACAATGTAATTCGACTCCGCACTCACACGGAATATACTTTCAGGTGTAGCTTGTAAACACAAACTGTAAGATAATCTAGATTTATTGTCTTATCTTTAAAACCTTTTAGGTCATATAAACGTGAAGAATTATGCTTTAAGCACACATGTATATCAACATGTTACAATAATTTGATCACTGTATGCATAAGAAAACTATACATTTTCTCTTGTATTTTAGTAATATTTCTAGAGAAAGAAAGAATCCTATTGGTAATTCCTATGGACCGGAAAATCCAAAAATAAACTTCCCAATTCCTCAACATCCAAGCTAATGATATTGGATTTCTACGATCCCTACTCCGCAAGACCTTATCTGCCCGTCGAATCACATATTGACTACAATATAAGTCAGATATTGTTCACGTTCATCACATTATTAGACACCTCACTACGATGAACGCTTCAACAAGTTCTCTGCACCTTGTTTCTCCACACATGGAAATGAAGGACAGGTTATCGTCTCCACGCTTTGTCCTTTTGGCAACATCGTCCGAATTCACATTTACTACAGATTTCCAGATTCCCCCAGAATCAACCAATGTCATGTGTGACGAAAATGCTCTTACTTTACGTACACCACAACTCACAGTGTTGAAAGAGGTGGCCTTTGGCAGGAAGGAAGTGCGGAAGACCAGGCGGTATGATGGTCGCAGGTCTGTGACTCCATTCGCGAGGAGGAGACTGGTCTTTGAGCCGGAGAGAGAGGAGTAATCTTTTATATATTTATATGAATAATATTAAACATACGCATAAGCATTTCCTTTTCGTCTTTTCACATTGAAACATGAACTAATTACCTAACCACGGATTTCTTGTGGTAACACATTATGTCAGCTATTCATTCCACCAGTTTATTATAACTAATCATACTATCTATATATCTTACAATAACGTAATAGGAGCGAGACGATACAAGGTATGATGCAGTATGAGTATGTTTAAAAAAACAACCCTCCAGTCTTGTCCAAAAAGAATAATTATTCAAATCTAAGTCAAAATAAAGATTCGCCACTTTCCTAAACTCGTCCGGTCTGCGAAGCTCCCCTCACTCGTAGGTACAGCCGAGCTTTCCAGGACCGAGTCAGGTCTATCTTGCCATCAGCAATGCGATGTTGTAGTGGAACCCGAAGAAAAAGGGGTGTCATCAAGGTGGCCCCAAGCTATTCGTGGCAAGGCTGGAGTCTCTACCTTTGACCACCAGGGACCACCACCGTGGGGAAGCACCGGGACAACCTCCGTGGACGTGGAAACGTGATTTATCTATTTTTGTAATAATATAAATATATTTACTTTGCATTGTTGTCTTTATGTTTATTACTGCAGTCCTCAATCCCTGGAAATATGATCAGTTTTACTTAATATTGAAAACACATCCACGGGGAGTCACGCTCGCACGGCCCTGGCTACAGGTACTCTCTCTCCCAATCCATGGGCTAATTAACTTGTTCAAGGCTACTCTAGCAGTAAGCCAGAGATCCTTACGGAAGACTGCATGTCTTGAGTAGCCCTTGTTGCAAGTATATAGAGAGAGGCCGTAGTGGAGCTGCATTTTTTTTCTTGGCTTTACCATTGTATGCACGGTGATGAACGAAGGATCGAGGCTGCTTATTGTAAGATAAGTAATGTGTACACCAACAGTATATGCAGGTTCTGTTATATTTTTGTCTTTTATGCATTTCGTCCACGTTACTATATCAAATATTAGCTTTTATGTATTTATTTAAATTTCTTTTATTGGTATGTTCTTAGTTTAGCAAGTTGTGCCCAGGCTCCTCTTTTCCACACGGGAAGTGTTAACGGCTTATTGTCAAACCCCGCTGTGTACTTAAAGTAACACTAGGGATGCTTGCGTACTATGAATATTAAAGACGGCCATATTTATCCCAGACCCACCGTGCCTTCGGAGAGTGCTTACCGTTCGGCCCGCTCCGTCGGCACGTCTGACTAAATAATTATAAATAATATCTTGCCACAGTGGGCAAGCTTTGATGGTCACTACAATGTCGCTCTGTTCGGTGGTCGATGCAAAGTCGGTATTAGAGCGACTTCAGTCGAATGCAGACCATATTCTGCTACTAAATTACAAAGTACATACAGAAGTCAGATAAAAGGGTGATAAAACGTTGTGGACACTTGGTGATGATTAGTATGACGTATTAAATTCCAAAATACTTAATGGCATCAAGAGATGCATCTAAAACTAATGAGCATCAAATGAGTTTTGCACTACGCAGTAATAAAGATGTAATCATAAGGCCATTTCATTATGGTGACACAGTAATACCTACTAAACACGAGGGTACAAATTCTTACGCATTCTTATGCGTGCGCATATGCTGTTGTCAGTATCACCCCCCCCCCCCCATTATACTGGAAACTGAAGGGTATTTAACTCAGCATTCCTATAGAAGTTATTTTAAGGTGCAATGGGATCATGTAATATTGATCGACGACCACTCTGCAGTCACACAAAATATATTTCCAGGTGTAGTTTTCTAAATAAACGAATTGTAAGATGATTTAAATTTATCGTCATATTTTAAAACGTGAAGAATCATGCTTAAAACACCCTTTCAGCACACTGAATATCAATATGCGCGTGTATGCTGTAGTCAATATCACCCCATTTTACTTCAAACTGAACCATATTCAATTCAGCATTCCTATAGAACATATTTCGAGGCACAATGTGATTATATTGCGATGTAAATCGACTTCAACTCCGCACTCACACAGAATATACTTTCAGGTGTAGTTTGTAAACACACAAACAAACTGTAAGATAATCTAGATATATTGCCATATTTTAGAACCCTTTATGTCATATAAACGTGAAAAAAAAATATGTTAGAACTATTTGGTTACTTTATGCATGGAAACACTATACATTTTCTGTTGTATTTTAGTAATATTTCTAGAGAAAGAAAGAATCCTATTGGTAATTCCTATGGACCGGAATATCCAAAAATAAACATCCCAAATCCTCAAAATTCAAACTATTGATACTGGATTTCTACGATCCCTACTCTGCATGACCTTATCTGCCCGTCGAATCACATATTGAGACCACAATATAAGTCAGATCTTCTTCACGTTTATTACGCAAATCTAACTGAACTGAACAGGGTGACGAAACACTGCGGCGAGCCTAACGCCACCCTGTTACATTACTTGCAGAATTGTGTACACACAATTTCTGAGGCAGGGACCACCCACCACAGCCGCCGGGCTGGTAAAAAGGGTCTGCAACATGCTTTCACCGTGGCAGCTGGATCGCTTGCTTGCAATCCAGCCACCGCGATAAGCATGCAGTTCAAAGAAAACATCTGAGTTAATTAGAAATAGTTAACACAGGCCGGGCCACTCCAGAGAAAAGGCCCGGGCGAAGCATGACTTCGCAAATCTAACTGAACTGAACTGAACTGAACGTTTATTACATTATCAGGCACCTGGTCACGATGAACACTTCGTCTAGTTCTCTGCACTTCGTTTCTCCACACATGGAAATGAATGACAGGTTATCGTCCCCACACTTGGTCCTTTTACCAGTATCGTCTCAATCCACATCTACTACAGATTTCCTGAATCCCCGAGAATCAACCACTGTAATGTGTGATGAGAATAATCTTACTTTACTACGTACACCTCAACTTGGAATAAGAAGCACGGTGTTGAAAGAAGTGGCCTGTCGCAGGAAGGAAGTGCGGAAGACCAGGCGGTTTGGCGGTCGCAGGTCCGAGACGCCCTTCGCGAGGAGGAGGCTGGTCTTTGAGGCGGAGAGAGAGGAGTAAATTTTGTATATATGTATATAGATAGTAATAATAAACATAGACATTAGCATTTGCGCTTCTCCCAATGAAACATGAACTAATTACCTAACCACAGATGGCACGCCGAGGCATGTTATATGATTTAGTTTGATATAAATAGTCATACTAAACACATATCCTGCTGTAAGTTTTATGTTTATTTTTAGCCGAAGCAATATGAGTTTGTGTTTAGAAATGAACCCCCCAAAGACTTGTACAGAGAGAGCAATTATTCAAACCAAAGCCGAAATAAATAAATCTTCGCTACTAAATAAACTTCCTAAACTCCAGTTTCCGTAGCTCTCATCTCACTGCCTCGCCTGAACCGGCATATCTAATGCGATGCTCGGTGGTCGATGCAAAGTCAGTATCATAGCGACTCCAGTCGGGTGTAGACCCCTTACTGTTACCAGATTACAAAGTACTAAGAGAAGGCACAGAGAGAGAGAGAGTCGATAAAACGTTACTGATGAAACTTGATGACAGGTTTGACACAATATTCCAAAGTACGCTATAGCTATAAACCAAGTAATACATCAAATCAGTTTGGCATTTCGTAATAATAAAGATATGGTGATGAGGCCAAGACGTAGTAAACCATCCTTTCCTGCCCATTGACAATTGGGAAGTGAGGAGGTGAGGAGGCCTGGCAGCGGCATGACCTGTGTAGGTGGCTACACCTACTACTGGTCGGGCCGCAGCGATGGCCACCATCTCCAGGGAGTAGCCATTGCCGTCTCCAGCAGACTCCAGCCCTCGGTAGTAGAGGTTACTCCTGTTGATGAGCGTATAATGGTATTGAGATTGAAGCTTTCTTTTGGCTTCATGTCTCTTATTGCTGTGTACGCTCCTACCGATGTTTGTAAACTTGACGTGAAAGAGATGTTCTACACCAAACTTACATCTGTGGCAGACAGATGTCCTCGACGAGATATTCGCATTGTTCTGGGCGACTTCAATGCGGTATCTGGCTGTGATCGAGCTGGCTATGAGATGTCTGTCGGTTCCCATGGTTCAGGTGCTGATGCCGGTAGCGAGAATAGCCTCCTTTTCCGGGACTTTGCAAGATCCCAGAAATTGAGGATTTCTGGCTCCTGGTACCAGCGCCCAGACCCACATCGCTGGACATGGTACAGTGATGCGGGTAACGCAGCCAAGGAGATCGACCACATACTTGTTAGCACTCGTTGGAGGATCCTTCAGAATTGCAGGGTGTTCAGGAGTGCTGAGTTCTGTGGTACTGACCATAGATTGGTTGTGGCTACCCTCCGGGTCCACTTCAGAACCCCCCAGCGGTCAAATGATCACCCTAGGGTGTTTCATTTGGACAGACTGAGGGAGGGGGAGTGTGCCCGCAGGTTTGCTGAGGCAATCTCCGATCGTTTCGCAGTGCTTGACAGTCTGACAGACCCTGTTCTTCTGTGGGATACCTTTAAGCGTGAAACGCTTGATACAGCTCAAGATACGATTGGTGTACGCCCGAGAGCAGTACAGAATTCCATCTCGCGGGAGACACTGGAAGCCACTGATGCATGTCGTGCGGCTCGTCTGACAGGGGATCGGGAATTGCACCGTTCTCATGTGCGCAGAACTCGGTCCCTGTTAAGAAGGGACAAGGAACAGTTTATTAGGAGTCTTGCAGAGGAGGTAGAAGGCCATTTCTTAGTAAATGACCTTCGTCCTGCATACCAAGCCCTGAGAAAGCTGAACTCCAAGCCCTCTTCACAGGTGACAGCAGTTCGCTCAGTAAGTGGTCAGATCGTTTCAGATCCTGTTGCGGTGCGGGGACGTTGGGCTGAGTATTTTGAGCAGCTGTACCAGGTTGACCCACCAACAGTTAACTTGGATGCGGGTAGTGTCGAGATCCCGCTGCCGAATCCACCTATCAGTGAGGACCCTCCCTCCCTAACTGAAGTTAGGGGGGCGATTTCCAAGCTGAAGAGTGGTAAAGCAGCTGGTATCTGCGGCATACCAGCTGAACTGTTAAAGGCTGGTGGTGAACCTATGGCACGGGGGTTACATGCTGTCCTGGCTGCCATCTGGCAGTCCGGTTCCATTCCTCCTGACCTGTTGAGGGGTGTGGTCATCCCTCTCTGGAAGGGGAAGGGGGACCGTTGGGACTGCAGCAATCACCGAGGCATCACACTGCTCAGTGTACCAGGCAAGGTTCTTGCCCACATCCTTCTGAGACGTA
Source organism: Penaeus vannamei (assembly GCF_042767895.1). Classification (NCBI taxonomy): domain Eukaryota; kingdom Metazoa; phylum Arthropoda; class Malacostraca; order Decapoda; family Penaeidae; genus Penaeus; species Penaeus vannamei. The sequence continues at coordinate 12,639,555 of NC_091556.1, read as the reverse complement.
TCAGAGACCATCTACTGAGGCACCAGAGACTGGAGCAATCCGGATTCACTCCTGGTAAGTCCACAATAGACCGTATCCTCGCGCTTCGAGTCATTGTAGAGCGCCGTCGTGAGTTCGGGCGTGGGCTGCTTGCAGCCTACATCGATCTCAAGAAGGCGTTCGATACGGTGCATCGGGAGTCACTTTGGGAGATCCTGAGGCTGAGAGGAATACCAACAAGGATTATTGGACTAATAGCAAGCCTGTATACTGGTACTGAAAGTGCTGTAAAGTGTGGTGGGGGCCTGTCGAGCTTCTTTCCTGTTAGTTCAGGAGTGAGGCAAGGCTGTGTCCTTGCACCAACTCTTTTCAACACTTGCATGGACTGGATACTGGGCAGAGCTACTGTTCAAAGTCATTGTGGGGCAACGCTGGGCAATATCAAGGTTACAGACCTTGACTTTGCTGATGACGTTGCCATTCTATCTGAGTCTTTGGAAACCCTAGTGGCGGCTCTCGATGCATTTAGCAATGAAGCGAAGCCCCTGGGTCTAGAGGTCTCCTGGACCAAGACCAAGGTCCAGGAATTTGGGGACTTGTTAGGAGAACCTGTTCAGTCGGTACGTGCTTGCGGCGAGGACATTGAAGTCACAGAGAGCTTTACATACCTTGGTAGTGTAGTTCATAACTCTGGGCTGTCAGACCATGAAGTCAGCAGACGGATTGGCCTGGCAGCAGGGGTCATGAACTCTCTCAACAAGAGTATTTGGAGATGTCGGTACCTGTGCAGAAGGACCAAGCTACGGGTTTTCAAGGCCCTGATAATGCCAGTTTTGCTATACGGTAGCGAAACCTGGACATTGTCCTGTGCCTTGGAGGCTCGTCTTGAAGCCTTTTGTAATAGGTCCTTGCACCAGATCATGGGGTACTGTTGGCGGGACCATGTGTCCAACCAACGGTTGCACCGTGAGACTGGCACAAGCCCTGTTATCTGCACAATCCGTGATCGCCAACTCAGGCTATATGGCCACCTGGCTCGCTTTCCTCAGGATGATCCTGCCCATCAGGTCGTCTCTATTCGAGACAACCCTGGATGGAGGAGGCCTGTGGGACGACCGAGGAAGTCATGGCTTGGGCAGATCGACCAAACCTGCCGTGAAGAACTAGAGATGGGCCGAGTCCCTGCCTGGCGTCTAGCCATGAGGGATCCTCGTAGGTGGAAGCGAAGGGTGGATGCGGCTATGCGCCCCCGTCGGCGTCAGCCCCCATGATGATGATGATGATGACAATTGGGAAGACTGTCGATGCATTAATAGAATAGTCAATCCTTAAGGTACAGTAGTTTTCTGTAATGTTTGGTCCCGCGGGAACATTTCTGGTCTCGGCCCTCAACCCCCCCCCCCCCACACACACACACACACACACAAACACACCCGCATGAGTTACGCTGAATCTGAAAGTATTATCATAAGACTGATTCGAATTACTTTACTTATAGTGATGGGAACATGCGTAACCCAAAAGCATAATAACTGGTAAACGTCAACACATTCCTATGCAGATTTATGATAATGTTCTTCACAAAACCCCGCATCCTATTATACTTATACAAATGACGCGCGCGTGCGTGTGCGAGTGTCAGTGTGGATGTGTGTGCGTGTGCAGGCCTACATGCATGCGTACATACACGAACACCCACAGACACACACGAGAGACAACAAGAATGGATAACATAATGGATGCATCTTTTACCCATAAATGCATCACTCTTATCCATCTATCGGTGAGCATAGAAACTACGATTTATGGCTTTATCTGTTGCCGTTCTTGTAGCCCAGTGATTCTTACCTGGAAGCTCATTTGCTCTCAGGGTGAGTGAGATGTCTTATGTGTGTGCATGCATGTTATCAATGTCACTTCATGACACTTATACAATTAAGCGACTTAACCCACTGTCACATGAAATATATTTTCAGGTGCAATGTGGCCAAGTTGTTACAATACAAAGAGACCAACTTAGCAGTCACAAAGGAACTGTTTCCAGACATAGCGTGCTAAAAAATGAATGATAGTTTCAAGATTGCGGTAAATATTAAAGCATTCTCGTTGTAACGGAAAAAAGCTTACAATTTTGGAATGCACTGTATACTATTTGAAAACATAACTGAAGCTTAAAAATGTTCTTTATGGACATTATAATGACTTTATTCATCAGAAAGCTTTATATTTCAATTAGATTTCTAGAGAAAGAAAGATTCCAATTAACAATTCCTTTGGAACGAATAATAATGATAATGATGATGATGATGATGATGATGATGATGATGATGATGATGATGATGATGATGATGATGATGATGATGATGATGATGATGATGATGATGATGATGATGATGATAATAATAATAATAATAATAATAATAATAATAGTAATAATAGTAATAATAATAATAATAATAATAATAATAATAATAATAATAATAATAATAATAATAATAATAATAATAATAATAATAATAATAACAATAAGAACTATTAACACCCTAATTCCTCAAAATTGAAACTAATAATATTGGATTTTTACGATCTCGAAACCGCATGACCTCATCTGCCCATCGAATCACCTGTTAACACCATAATATATGTCAGATCTTCTCCAGTTTCATCATATCATCAGGCACCTGGCCACGATGAACACTTCAACAAGTCCTCTTGTTTCTCCACGCATGGATATGAATGACAGGTTATCGTCTCCAGACTTTGACCTTTTGTCAACATGGTTTGAGGCCGAAACATCTACACATTCCCAAATTCCCCCAGAATCACCGAATGTCATGTTTGGTGGGAATAACCTTCCTATATGTACACCGCAACTCGGAATAACCAGCACGGTGTTGAAAGAAGTGGCCTGTCGGAGGAATGAAGTGCGGACCAGACGGTTTGGCGGTCGCAGGTCCGAGACTCCCTTCGCGAGGAGGAGGCTGGTCTTTGAGCCGGAGAGAGAGGAGTAATGTATTATATATTTATCTAGATTGTAATAATAAACGTATGCATGAGCATTTTCCGTTTCGTCTTTTCCCCAGTGAAACATGAACCAATTTGAATGAGGTTATCGTTAGAACACGATTAAATCTAATCTTAGATGACGGTCGCTGAAACTCATTATATGAGCAATTAATTTCCACCGGTTTGATATAGACAGTTTTACTATTTACATATCCTGCGTTGACGTAATAAGAGGTGCTCAAATATTTTTGGGAGCGAGATGATAAAATGCATGAAGTTTTTATCATTTTTCGATACAAAGCTTAGGAAGCAATTAAGTATGGGAAGAGCAATTATTCAGACGTCGAAATAAATAAGGTCTCTCTTCTTTTCTTCCTAAACTCGTCCAGTCTGCGCAGCTCTCACCTCTCTTGGGTCCAGCCGAGCTTCCCTGGACGTAATGCCTATTAAAAGGGAGTCAATTCGGTCTCGCCTGAACCGCCAAGTCTATTGCGATGCCGCACTGTTCGGTGGCCGATGCAAAGTCGGTATTATAGTGACTTTAGTCGAGTGTAGATCACTATTACCAGATTACAAAGTACTAACAGAAGGCAGAGAGAGAGAGAGAGAGAGATGATCAAACGTTGTGGAACCTAATTGATGACTGGTTTGACTTACTAAATACCAAAGTACTTTATAGCTATAAACCATCAAGATATGCATCTAAAGCTATCGATGTCAAATCAGCTTTGCATTCGGTAATAATAAAGATGTGGGCACGAGGACATTTCCTCTATCGTGACTGACAGTAGGCTAAGACGTAGTAAACAATCTTTTTCTGCTCTTCGACAAAGGGGAAAACACCACGGTCGAGGCATTAATAGAATAGTCACTCCTTAAAGCATTATAGTTTTCTGTAATGACTGGTCAATCACCCCTAAGCCCCGCAACCCATACACACACGTACGCACTCACAAAGCTGAGTTAAGTTGAATCTGAAAGTGGCGAGGCTTATATAACATTCATTTCTACACGATTCAAATAACCATAATTCCGGCCATGGGAACATGCTGTATACTATTACACATACAAGTATAGTGTACGTGTGCGTATTCGTGTGCAAGGTGCGTGTGCCTACATACAGATTGATATATTAGATGCATCTTTTATCCATGCATACATCAATCTTATTCACCCATTATAAAGTTATACCAGGTTCTCAATGAGCATGGAAACTATGATTATGACCTTATTAGTTGCGGTTCCTCAAACGCTGAGATTCTTAACCGAAAGTCCTTAGCTCTCAGGGTAGGAATTCCAAATTCAAGAGCTGGAAGTTTAACAAGGGGGGGAGGGAATTTGTAAGGGGTGAAATAAAAGGACTAGTAATTATACAAT
>NC_091556.1:12627693-12630193 GCF_042767895.1 Penaeus vannamei | reverse complement strand
TCAGCGAATACAACATTTTCAAGAACGTTTTTTAAACTACACATGATCACACACACACACCATAATTTTCTATACTAGTTTTTGTCGTTTGACTGTATAAAGCGAAACATTGCAAATACATTCCACAATATCATTATACTGCTTAAAATTCATTACAACAACGACATGGATGTGCTCCAGTGTTTAATGAGCGGGTGTCAGTGCGAAACAAGTAACGTCACGCATAAGAAAGACATTATTTGGGCCGTCACCTGTGGACTGTTTGTGTTCATTGTAAGACCCAGGAGGAGGTCTGAGAAGATAAAGATGAGATATGTCATTTTCATACGATCTTTCTCAATATAGGGAATAAAGGCCCTACAGCATAGATTAATTATTCATACTCTTATGCCAAGAATTTCCTAATAACAGCAAGTTTTTAAAATCATGTTGAAGGTATGCATATGGCGCGGGGGGGGGGGTGGATTGCAAAACTAATATGTCTACCGTCGCATATCCTTTATCGGTAGCGTGGCCGAGCGGTCTAAGGCGCTGGTTTAAGGCACCAGTCTCTTCGGAGGCGTGGGTTCGAATCCCACCGCTGCTATAAGTTTTGGCACGTGGGGTCTAGTGTCAGTATCGTGCCAACGTTAAAAAAAGACAGGTAGGCCAGCTTGGCAGTTTCATCCCCGTATACGACTATTCTATTCTATAAATCATATCAGTATTATCACATTGGAGGAGGGGGAGACTAATTGTGAGGTGAGGACTCAACGACCAATAAACTTCACATTAAAACTTTTACCTTTAAACTTTTATTATAGACAGTGAAATCGAACCTTAATATAACCTGGCAAGCCGCAACAAAGAAAAACTCGTGTACCGGTGCTGTCTTAAAGGATCCCATTATGTTAACATTTTCCAAACAATTTGCATACTTTTATCAGTAGTAGTAATCTTACTGGTGTAAATTCCAACGCAGCTAAGCTCTAGCCTTTATGTACCATTTTTCCAAATTAGCTTAAGCACTTGTATCCAAGGCCTATATACATATAGGATTTGTCTGTACCTGCCTCCCCCCATCGTCTTTTTTTTTTTTTTTTTTTTTACTTCCTCCATATATCCCATCAAATTCGACAGTGACGCCATAAGCTACCTTTATTACTACCAAAACTACAGGTAATAGTTTATTCAAAGCGCAGTGCTGCGTTGGTTGTCATGGTAATGGCGACCAGGCCAAGGTCAATAAATCGCTCTCTGACCTGATACATCTACGGCAATAATCACAAAATTGCAGCAACCCTTTCGGTTAACAGTAAACAATTAATTAACCTCGTCCCTTACAACATAATTCTTCCAGACGCCGAACAGAATCCTGACAAAAAGAAAGAAAAGAGAAATTACCAATGAAAACAAAAATAAACAGAAGCCAACACTCACATGTAGCCAGGACAAGAGCGAAAACACCAGCAGGATCCAGAACCTGACGGGGGTCGTCGCCGTGACCAGCCCGAGTTCCTCCTGGCTCTCGCACCACTCCTCGGCCGCCGCCTCCACGCCCAGGTACTTCTTGGTCATCTTCTTCGACCGCGCGGCGTCCAGCACGGGCGTCAGCTCTGTTTGGGGGAAGAGGACAATGTCAATGAAAGTACTTGTTTAGACCTTGAGGGAGAAGGAGGGTTAGATTACGCATGTGGGGACATGGAGAGGAAAAGGAGAAAGGAAGGGGGAAAGGAGAGAAATGAAAAGGGGACGGAGAGAAAGCTGATAAATGAAGAGGAAAGGGGAGAAAGGAGAGATAATGGGGGAAAGGAAGAGGATAATGAGAGACAAATTGTGGAAAAGGAGGGAAAAGAGAGAAACAAAGAGCAAAAGGAGAGAAAAGAAGAGAAAAGGGAGGGAAAGGAAAAGGAAGACGGGGAGAATAGGACCATGAGAATGTATTGGGGAGAAGAATGGGAGAAAGAGGCAGAGAAATAAAGAAAAAGCAGTAGTTGTAGTTGTTGGTGGTGTTGTTGTAGCGGTGGTGGTAGTGGTAGTGTTGGTGGTAGTAGTAGCAGTAATAGTAGGAGGAGAAGAAAGAGGAGGAGGAGGAAACGAGATGAGGAGCAATAGGACGGAAATGGAGATAGAAGATTCGCAGGAAGAGAAAGAAAAGGGAGAAGAGAAAAGTAGCATTGAAATAAAGCCGAGGAGAAAGTGAAAGATGGACAGAAAAAAACAAAGGCAGAAGGAAAAGAACATGCTACGAGATAAAGAAGAAAACAAAAGAGAAACAGACATAAAATCCCCATTGTAAGTGGTCACGAGAACACACCCAAGTGCCCCCTTAAGGTCTATTTGCCGGTGAGGTTGCCTAGCGAGATAAAGACTAGAATTTTCGCATCTATTTACCTACGAGACCAGACGATTTCTCTGATAACACATCGAATCTGAAGTAAGGTTTAGTGACACGATATCAATTCTCACTAACAGCCAGTCCAAACGTAGCATGGGTCACGTGCAGGTCATGCCACAGGCC
>NC_091556.1:12602693-12615193 GCF_042767895.1 Penaeus vannamei | reverse complement strand
TCACTGAGAACGTTCCGAGAATAATTAATTGTTTATCGATAAAGAACGCCGCGTCGAGAGTAGCGATGAAAATTAATTATCTTTGCCTAAGAGATTAATTGGCCATGGCATTTCAGGACCTGGGAAACAGATTACAAGTCAGAGACTGAAGAATATTCTAGGAATGCCCACAGCTGCGAGGAGGGTTGGCAGTCCTGGGGCGTGGTGAGCTGGCACTGAGAGGCTTGTTTATGTTGAGGCATGTGAAGGGGAAGGGCCGACCGCCGCGCCGCTCGCATTATGGGTCGGTTTGCGTCCTCCCTCTTCGCCCTTTGGTCTGTGCTTTTGGTGAACGTCGCTTGGACCGTCCAGGGACACCTGAGCCAGAATGCCATCAAGGATCCGACGGTGTTTGTGGTGCTCCTGGCCAGGAACAAGGAGCACACGTTGCCTTACTTCTTGACGTTGTTTGAGCGCCTCAATTACCCTAAGGAGAGGATGAGTCTGTTCGTTCGCTCTGACCACAACCAGGATAAGACGATTGACATCCTGCAAGATTGGCTGGAGGATAACAGAGACAAGTATCATTCAGTTGACGAGTATTTGGACCAACTTGGACCCAAGAAATACCCAGATGATAAGATTGTGTCAGATTGGAGTGATGAGAGGTTCAATAACATAATTGGCATGAAGGAGGAGGCTTTGAATAAAGCCAGGGGCATGTGGGCTGATTTTATATGGTTCCTGGACATGGATATTTTTCTTACAGAGCCTGATGCCCTTCACATACTGTTAAATGAAGATAAAGCCATCATAGGGCCAATGTTAAACTCCCTCGCCACATACAGCAACTACTGGGGTGGTATGACAGAAGATTATTGGTACACACGCACAGATGATTACCTTCCAATATTGGAACGAAAAGAAAAGGGATGCTTTGCTGTGCCTATGGTCCATTCTTTTGTGTTGGTTGACCTTACCCGGAGGGCTTCAGATAATCTTACATTTGTGCCAAAGAATGTTCAAGGCTACAATGGTCCAAATGACGATATTATCACTTTTGCGGTATCTGCAAAAAATGCTGGCATTGATATGTATGTTTGCAACTCCATAATATATGGGTTTATCCCTCCACCTCTTGATGATAATCAAGGTATGGACATTGACCTGAGACAGCTACTAAGCATAAAGCTTGAAGTTCTTGTTTTTTATCCAGAGGTACCGGTAACACCAAATTTAGCCAAATATGTACCTCCATTGCCAAAAAAGGATAAACTAGTGTTTGATCAGATATACTTGATTAGCCTCGCTCGTCGACATGAAAGACGTGAGAGAATGAAGCAGTGTTTTGACGAATTAGGTTTGGATGTCAATATTTTTGATGCTGTAGATGGGCAGCTACTGAACGATAGTTATCTCAAGCAGTTGGGAGTGAAGCAGTTAGCAGGGTACAAGGATCCCTGGGCACAGAGAGATATGACCTTTGGTGAGATTGGATGCTTCCTCAGTCACTATTTCATCTGGGAAGATATAGTAAACAATGGGTATGAACAGGTAATGTAGTGTAGGGGTTTGTAGATATTGTATTTAAATATGATTTTAAATTAGATAAATATTTGATAAAACAATATTAGTTGTGAAAAATTTTCTACACTTGCTCCCCTATCCCCCTTTTCACTACCATATTATCCTATAACGTCCTTAAACTTTTGACATCTAACACATTTTATCATAATCTTTAACTCTCCTTTGCCCTTTCTGACGCAATACTTTACCATAGTGCTATATGACCTCTGATGTTTAGCACATTTATTTTCAAACATTAAACATTAAACATTTCTACAGAAAGTTAAGTGATCATTATTGAACATGACTTTATACCTTCTGAATGCAGTGGCTTAAGCACCCTTGTCACCTCTACAAAAGCCAATAAAACTAAACCTTTTACATTTGGCAATATAGAGCTTAGACTGCTTATATATTTGATAGATCATCATCACAGTGTTTACGAGCTCTATCATGCCATAATACCATGTATGTGGAGGTTTATTGTCCTTTTCCCAGAGTGTTTAAAGTAAAGCAGTGAAAGTGAACCTGGATGTCACATTCATTATATATGTTCAGGGAAGATAGAGCTTGTCAAACTGCCTGGCAAACTTGTTGAATATAGCCCCACAATAAGTGAAATTTCTCATTCTTTGCCACAGCATAAAGCAAGGAGGCCATAGCATCACTTTATGCAACCCTTTATTGAACAATTACCAATTTTATAGATGTAATTTAATGTCTGTGTACAGATGGAGTAGTGGTAAACAATACATTCAAAGTGATTGCTGTGGCCTGCACTGTGGCACTCAGGGAAAAGTCGTCATATCACCACATATAATTTGTCAAAAAGGAGCTTGTATACTGCTTTTAATTACCACATAATGAGGGTCTACTTAAGAGTTCAGTCTTGACAGAATACTAAGGACACAGAGGCTATGACAGTCATCTAAGTCACTTCAGATGTCTTGGTAACTTTTATTGAGACCATTATGAAATGATATTCCAAGGGTTCATTAGGCCAAACTAAGATAATATTTGTAGGACCTTCACTGCTTGTAAAAATTGGGTTTAGTTGAGTTTGCTTTTTCAGTTCTTTCTTGTTTGTATAATTGCTACTTTTAAACTATCATTGCATGAATGAATTGCATGAACATTTGTTAGTTGAAGTAACTTTATGTTCATTGCTTAGGCACCTTTTTTTTTTTTATCTGGAAGTAGATTAAGTAGCATTGGTGAAAGCATGATTTTATATTTTAGATTATAAAGATCTTAATTGTTTTTATTTTAGGGAATCTGTTGAAGTGCCCCTAGAAAGTATTTATAAAACTTTTTAGACAAAGGCTTTTCTGTTATATTGTAAAAGTTCTATTTTTAATTTTTATTTGTGTATACCAATTCTTGTATATTATATATGTATATATTTTTGTTCAAAGACCTGTTCTAAGAAAAAAAATGTGTGCATAAGCATGTGTGTCTGAAAAGTGACCAAATAACTGACAACTCTTTAAACTTTTCATCTATCCCTTTCAGGTTCTACTCTTTGAAGATGACATTCGATTTGAGCCTTTCTTTAAAGAGAAAGTAAGGCACATGGTTCGGCAATCAACCGAATTAGTCGATTGGGATTTGATCTACCTTGGTCGGAAAAAACTCAAAAGTGCAGATGAACCATGGGTAAGCAAAAACTCTTTGGTTTGTGCTTATATGTGCAAAAATTCTGGTTTGTGTTTATATGCACAAATACTCTGGTTTGAGCTTGTATGTGCAAACACTCTGGTTTATGCTTATATGTGCCAAAATTCTTTAGTTTGATAAGGGATATTGAATAAATAAATCATCATTCTATTAGATTTTGTCTTTCGCTGATTGTTAGTATTTATGCTTGAGGAAGAAGCTTAGTTTAATTCATATTGTTGGCACTAATATTGTCATTATCATCCTTGTTGCTTTTATGATCATCATGATGATCATAAACACCATATATTGATATTTTGTCCAAGGCCTTAGCAATGTGGATAATAGTTTTTCCCCATAATTCTTTTTTTTTATGTAAATTATTTTTCAGCTATGATTATCATTATGAAATTTAGGGGAGTCCTTTTTATTATTTCAGTCAATGTTACTGTTCCTGTTACTTGTAGCATCCTATTGATTATTCCTTAGATAGTGAAATTAACAGATTATGGTGGTAGTGCTGATTTTAGATGCTTCTTTCCTTTTAAACAGGTGGATGATTCAGACTATTTAGTTCATGTCGGTTATTCCTATTGGACACTGTGCTACGTCATCACGCTTGAAGGTGCAAAAAAGCTCCTAGATGGTGAGCCTCTGGGGAAGATGCTGCCTGTTGATGAATACCTGCCAATCATGTTTGACAGGCACCCTGACGTAAGTTGCTTAGCCACAAAGGAGTCAATTAGTAGATCGTGCAACCTCATTTTTCCTTGAAAAAATGGGATTTTTTTTTTTTTTTTTACTCATGCTATCAATATTGGCAATGTTATTTTTGTTATGAATATTATTATTACTATATTGTTGCTGACATTACTAACAGCAGTATTGAATATTAGAAAATATTATTGAAAATCAAGGAAAAGGGTAAACAGGTGAGACAGGTAGTTCGCATTATTGGCTCATTGGTGATCGTACTTGTGGAGCTATCTTTATGTAAAAACAATAACTAAATTCAACACACAATGGGCAATGGCATGTGTGTACATGCCATGCCCGGCAGCTTGGTGTTAATTAAACAAAGAGATATCAATATAAATATTTGAGATACTAATGTAAATCATATTTTTCTATTAAAACCTGGAAATAATATTTCTGATTATTTCCAGGTAATGATCCATGCCCAGAGTTGTAAAACTATCATCATAATAAATTGGCAAAAAAAACATTATAAAATTAATTAAAGATGAAAGATGTTTATTGAAAGATGAGACAGGAGTTTTTAAATCCTGGATTTAATAATCAAGTATGACCCAGAGATGAAATTCAGGATGATTTTAAAACCATTATCTAATTTTTCTTTATTTATATATTTGGTTTTAGTTTTCCTCTCAGTTAGATATTGTATAGACATTGATAGAAAAAAGAAGAATTTAGTTGGTAATCCTGGCACCATTGGAAGCTGGGCAAATTAGATAAGAACATTTTACTGAAAATATTTCCTCTCCCTATCCCAGAACTCATTTTCAATGTAATATTTCAAGAAAAAATGTCAAATGATAGAAGGGTAATAATGTTTGTTGCTAAATCTTTACCCTTAGGATGATGTGGGGTTCAGGGCATGGTTGACTTAGTTGTGGCTCTAGGGTGCTATGTCAGTCATGTCATGGCCATCCTAGGTGCGACTGAGTGTTGGGTCATTCATGTCATGATACCATGATGCATGCATTACATTTTATGATGTTCTCTTTGAGTAGAAGTAGTGAATAAGACTGCATACTATCTCTTTATTTCATAAGATTTCTTTTCTGTTCTTTTCTTTTTCTTTTATCATCATCATCTCACTGAACCAAATTGTGGATGGCATAACCCATGCTATTGGCTTATCAGAGCTTATCTTTGTATAATAGTAGTGCAGTCACTTGTTTGGTTTCATAATTAGATACAGCCACTGAAAGTGAAGGAAAGCATACCATTTTTTAAACAGTTGCTTGTAATGATCCACTATAAATGATAATGGGCCCAAAGCAAGTATTTAAATTACTTGAATAAGTTGGGCACAAACAGGCAGTGTGTTAGTGGGTGCCAATAAACCTACATTAATGTTGAATGGGCTTTGGAAATTTATATAATAATATAAGTTGTCAACTGGAAACAGAGTTTTGTATGTTTGGGTGTAATCGGTGTATCATCCCTTCAGAGAGCATGATGTTGAATGCCAATTTTTTTTATTTTTTTATTTTTCCAGGAGGAATGGAAAGAGAGTTTTGACAACCGCAATCTAAATGCATATTCTGTGTCACCGTTATTTGTGTATCCAACCCACTACACTGGAGAACCAGGTTACATCAGTGACACAGAAGATTCAGTGACCATTATCAGTGATGAATCTCAAACTACTGTGGAACCAGAGCTTGAAGATAAAGGCTTAGGGCTGGAGGTTGGACTGAATGGACTGGGAAAGGAAGAACTCTGAACTCGGGTATAGTTGTAAAGGCTGGTGAAATTTCAAATTTGATCCATGATCTGACTAGTGTTGAATGGTGACTTTACTTTGTTTTCTAAATAAGCTTGAACCAATTGGTGTTTCCATGCTAATTTTTATTTTTATAAAGTGATAGTAGAATTTACTCTATTAAAGGTGGATATTATATGTCTGATTATGAAGATGAATGGTTTGTGAATGAAATTTGTAAATGATAATTTAAATTTGTTTTACTTCTTGTTTGTCATTGTAATTAAAATGATTAAAAAGGTTAATCATGCAAACAAGATGAAGTGCTTTATTAGATAACTTTGTGTTATTTTTAAAAATGTGATATTAATTATATGTAATTTATGTGCTAACATGGAAAGTTTAATCCAAATCACTTCTCGTTTTTCTAACAGACTAAAGTAAAAATAAAATTGTTTATTAATTTTGACTGGAATACTTATTGAAATTATAATATATATATCCTTATTTTGCACAAACAAGATCCTCAAATAGATATTCTATTTTGGTTTGACAGATGCTTTTTATTTGTGATATGAGATAATGGCTTTTAATTGTCAATGGTAATGTTTCTTATGAGTAATGATTGTAAAGATAGGAATTCTTTGGTATCTGATGTTCATATGTTGTTTGAATGTTAGATGTTTAAAAAAGTTACAGCATGTACGTTGTAGAATGATATTGTAATTGTAGATTGGTCATGCTTCAATAGCAGGACATATTTACAAGAGTATAGTGTTAATGATATTTTAAACCCTCAAATCAACCACAGTAATCATGATTACATGATCATAGTGTTTGAGGTTTGTTCTTTATTTTGCTATTATTTCTCTGAACTGCATGCTTGATCTCTTGTTTATTGTTGGTTAGAATGTAATTGCAGTTCACTCTAAAATAAATGTGAATGTAATAATTTTTTGGTTGGTCTGTTAACAGTTGTTAGTTTAATTTTGTTCGTTAGATGTTACATGCTCGTAACAAACACTGTGTTGTCAGTAGGAATGAGTATGCCATTTATACTCTGACCAGTATTTTTCATGTCAGTTGTTATACAACATATGCATACTTTCAGTTAAAACCAGTTCTTCATTGACTGGAGCTTTTTAGTATGAAGTTATAGTTTTGCCATCTTCAGTGCTAATTTGTGCCATTTACTTATAAACCAGTGCTTGCTAAATATTGTTATGAAATTTTTCTTGAGAGTCAGTTCAGAAAAGTCACAATGAGCTATTCTGAACCTTTATAAATGGGAGAAGGTTTTAAAAGTGAATTTGTAACTTGTGATAGCTGCATAATCTAGGCTGCTTTAACAGTTAAAGTAGGTGAAGAATCCACACCAAAACTACAAAAGTACAAAAAGAGGAACTTTTCCTTTTGAAATAGTATGATAGAGACTCATCCCAAAGGTATCATATTGAATATTACAGACTTTTAAAAGTAACTGGCAGATTTCCATTCCTTAAACAGTGCCATATTTATAGAAATTAGACATGAAAAATATGTACCTTAAACAGGTTTTAAGGTATTCAGATGTAGTGACTATAATTGTATTTGATGTTTTTTAGTTATTTTCCTTTCATGATCTAACCATTCTGCATAATGGATTTCGAGACTTTGATCTGTGTCTTAGACGTGCATAGTATACAAGTAATGTGATATGAATGGTGCTATAATAATGTGTTCATTGAATACTCTCACATATATTTTATTTTAATTTTCATTTCATTTTAGTATTAATTTTTTTTACTTCAAAATATTAGTGTAGTGATATTTTTTTTCCAGTGGATCAGTTAGGGTAGGTAACAGTGTGCAGAAAAGTTTTGTAAAGGTAACCAGTTCTAAAATTGGTACTTTACAGCAAATGAATTGTCCTTCTGCATGTTAAGCAATAATAAAGTTTTTTATATCAGCAATTATTGTTTCCTTGACTCTAGTCTAGAATGAATGGGTTAGATTAAATTCTTGCCAAAATCAGCAAAAAGGTTTACCTGTGGGGTGCACAGTTACTTTCAGGCATCTAAACTTAAGGAAAAGCTGAAAAACAAATTAACCTTTTATGAGTCATGGAATCTGAATAAAGAAAAATTATCTGTTGTACTGTATCATGCTCTTAACCTTTTCAGAATCCTGAACCTCAGATGAAAGCTATGAAACCCGTTCCCTAGAAACATTCACATATATTACTTTGCATGCAGTGTGTATAATGTTCTTTAATTATTGAGATTTGATTGTTCCATGCATATATGAGTATCATTAACCCATGATCCCCGGGTTAAAAATTTGGCCAGCGAGTTATTAACCCATTAACGCCAGTATATTTTGAAGCCGAAAATAAAAGATTCCGGGCGGCTACAAAACCGTTGGGCGGAGCTGCCCTGGACTCTGTCCGCCTGCAGGGGCCGCTGCTGCGTCAGAGCGCGATCCCCAATACAGCATCACACTGACGGGACGCCCAGCAATGTTTATTTTTTCGGGTGTCTTATATGTGGGTTGAAGCAGGTTTCTTGGTGTGAACCCCCCAATCCCATGCCTGTTTCTGTCGTGGGGGAGCTTAGGAGACGGAGACTGAGACCCAATGCAGAGATCTCCCCAGCCTAGGGCCTCAGCCCTTGACTCAACTAATTTTGCATGGTCTTTTCCCCCTCCAGCTTTTTGTTTCTGTCCCTTCTCCAACTTCTTCTACTATCTACTTCCTAAGGTGTAAGAGCTGTGCTGAAAGGATGAAAGGCTGACCTTGTGCCAGTCCTGAACAGCCTGTGGGAACCATGGGCATGGTACTCCCCTGATTTAATTGTCTAGCCCTTACCCCCTACAGGGCACTGGGGGGTGGACTGTTTATGTCCCTTTACATAACCAAGGCTTCCCATGGCCAGTAATAAACATGTAATACCCCTATTAGGGGCAATGAGGCTTGCCCCTTCATCAAATAGTCTCACCAGCTCCCTGACCCCAGGCTCTCCTTTAACCACAACTCCTAACACTGAAACTACTACCCACTCCTCAATGGCTACTAGTGCATTACCCACCCAAGCAGAGACTCAATTTCTAGAAGGCATTCCTACCCTCCCAACTTCCTCAAATTCATCAACTCTACCCCTGCAACCTTCTTCATCAAACACCCCAACCTCCCTTATTACTACCTTAGAGTCTTATTCTCCATCTCTCCATAATACTACCCCCCTCAACAACACTCCCGCTTCCACACGTCCCCGTCCTTCTACCACCACCAACCCTACAAATATCTAAACTACTCTATTTAGCCCAGCTAAATGGGACCAATTTTTCGTGATCCCCCTTCAGCTCCTTACTCAGGCAACACTCTTCTCTTTCAACAATGTCTCCAAGAACATGTAGGCCGACACGATCGCTCTCGTCTCGTAAGAGTCAGATCTGAAGCTGAAACTATAGCATTATCAAAACTAACTGATCTCTCTGGTAACCCCATATCCTGCAGAACTTCATCTAACTCTTAATACTTGTACCGGAACTGTCTCTATCTGTCCAGCAAACTGCCCAGTCGATACCAAAGATTGGCCAGATTGTGGAAAAGATTTGCTCGGCTGCTTCAGAGACTGGGACGTGATATCAGTACATTGCTACTCCATTCCTCCTAGAGGTCATCGAAAGAAACCCACCAACATTGCCAAAATTACTTTCAGTACACATGGCCTTCCCGTTCGTATCTACATTGGTTGACAATCCCTCCCTGTTCAACCATAATAAACTCCTCCCCATCAATGTCAAAATTGTTGGCGATTTGGACATCCTGCCAAACACTGCCGTTCTACAGACCGATGCCCCCTCTGTGCCCCACCCGGTCATAACAGATCAAACTGCCCTACACAAACACGCACATGTCCTAACTGCGGCGGCCCCCATAATGTATTTTATATAGGCTGTTCCACTTACAAGCTCGAGTCTGAGGTAGCAGCTCTCAGATACAAAAATGGTCTCACTCTATGTGAAGCCAGCCAGGAAGCATGCCGACAAGGTTTGTCTTATACTCCCTACTCCAGTAATGTCGCTCGCTCTGCCCCTCCCCCTCCACCTCAAGATGTTCCTACACCCTCCCCTATACCTACTTACTTCCCCACTTCCACCACTTCCACTTCTACATTCAACCTCCCCCAGTCAAATTCTTTTGCCACTCTAAATCCAGACACCCCAATCTCAACCACAGCTCCAATCTCAACTACATCCCCAACACCATCCTCTCTCCCTCCATGCACTACCTGCAGTAGACAGACTAAACATTCCACCCCTTCTTCCCCAACCGCACACTCACCTCCACCTACCTTTACCTTTACTCTTCAGACACCAGTCTCTTCTTCCCCCCTCATAAGAAAACCTTTGTTCCACAAAACTCTCCAACCAACACCACTGCAGAAACTATGGAAGACATTCAAAGCTAAATGCTTGAGTAACAAAATTCCATAACTCATGCTCCCTCCATACTTGAAGTGATTGCCAATATCCATACCCCTCCTACTCCCCCTACACCCCTTCCTCCTACTCCCTCTCAACACAAACTAACCCCCTCAATTACGTCCGCCACCAATATCCATCCTCCTGAAATCCATCCCCCTCTTACTCATAGCACCCCTACACCCCTTCCTCCTAATCCCTCCCAAGACAACACATCCCCTTCAACTCCAACTATCCATCCTTCCAATATCCATCACCCTACCGATAATATTCCCCCCCACACCAGTTCCTCCTACTCCCTCCCAACACAACCCACCTCTTTCAACATCAACTATAGCACATTCTCCCTCCCTCCATACCCTCTATCCTTTCCACCCCCTCCTGGATACACACGGGAATCACTCATGTCACAACACCCCCTAGCTCCTTCCCCCCCAGATTCCCCAACACATACCAGCACTTTCACTCATAAAACAACTAAGATATAGCTCTCCTACATTGGAATATTCGCAGTTTCCGTTCTCACAGACCAGACTATCCTTGATTCTTTATAACCTGTTCTCCTTCCTCAGATGCATAAATATCCTTCACTTGATCTAATTCTCTTATCTAAACCACCATAACCCTTTCCCTCAACCACCTTAACCATCTTCAACTTTCCAACATTACTCTAGATAGTTGATGCATAGCAACTATCACCTGACATCACCCTTTACCATACCTTCCTATAGTGTTATATAACCTTAGATTTCTAGCACATTTATTTTGCTTTTAACCATTAACCATTAACCATTCTTAGTGCGCATCAACAGTTTCCCCCTGTTTGTCCCTAGCTTGTTTTGTAGTTTGTAGGAAACATTAGGCACCTGAAGTTTATATTTTGAAATCATTAAAAAACAATAATTATGATGTGAAGGTTTACCTTCACTTAAGGCAGTATTGCCAAAAGCTTCATCATATAAATGATGCTGCTACTATCAAAGAAAAACAAGCTCCATCTGTTGAGCTGACAGCACTGCAATGGTTAATATTTACCTGATTCTGATTCTTACCACTCCATGGACCTGCTGGGGGTCTATATACCTCAGGTTGACAACCTCTGCCCTAGAAGATCGACTGGTGTGGAGATACCTCTTAACCCCTTCCAGGTTAGGTAACTTCTAACTCTAAATACCTGCACATTACAAAGTCAAAGGGAGTAGCTCCCCTTCCTTCCAGAGGTGTTTCTCCTGCTACATTATACTAGGGCTGTGAATTCTCTGCTAGGTTAGCATACAGCAAGTTATTGTACAAGAAATAGCAATGATATGTGAAACTTTAATTCCATATTCCATGAGATAAACTTTCATTCCGTGATATAGAGAGAAATAATAATATGAATGATAGTAATAGTATTAATAATAATAACCATGAAAATAGTAATAATGATGACAATAATAATAAGAATGTAGATGATGATAAAATTATTAATAATGATGATGGTAATAATAACAGCAAATAAATAAGAAATAGTAATGGCACAGCCAGAACTGCAGTTCACATTATACAATTTAGTAATCAATCAATTTAGTTTTGCAACAGTCTTGTCACTAATTCATACACATCTTCAGTAAAAAAAAAAAAAAAAAAAAAAAAATAGTTGTCTTTTTCAATACTTACAATTAAGTTCTGTTATACTTGCTGCTTGGTACTGATTATTGTTGATTTTTCGACATACTGATACACCAGCAATGTCCAATAGTACATTCCAAATATTGAGTAACCACTCGTATATCTGATATACATATTTTTAAAATCTTGGTATTAAATAAAAACATTTATTATGAATGACAGTTTATTCTAAGATCAAACACAAAAGTGAAATACACAGTACAAATAATTTAACTGCCTCAAATGTATCACTGACTTTTTTGAAGGGTCAAAGACTATGGCAAAATGCAGATACTCCAGAGCAGGAGAGAAAGATTTGAAAGAAAGAGAAGAGAGAAAGAAAGGGAATGTTTATGTATACATAAATGTGTCCAATTAGAAATAAAATAAGTACCTAAGTTTAAACAGTTCCAGGTTTAATTACCAATAACCTTCATTCTGAAAACAACAATAATCTGAGCACCAATGGGTTGGCTACTGGATACTACTTGACACTACTAAGACCCTCACTTACTGGGCACATTATTGCAGATTACAAGTAATATTCTCACCACAAAGTTATTATGAAATATATCATGAATATCAATTACATTACTTAATATACTCTATAGAAACAACAACAGCCAGCATTGAAATTGTACTCTTTGAAATGGCATTGCTTAAACACTGTACGAAACATCTTGTTCATATTCTAAATACACTGTAGGATTTACTAACCCTAAAGGGAAAAAGA
>NC_091556.1:12592526-12600026 GCF_042767895.1 Penaeus vannamei | reverse complement strand
TCATATTATGCAGTATACTGCACCAATTCCATAGACAAGACCTAATACTGATAAAACTTTTAATTTCAATATTATTAGCCAGATACATCTGGAGACAGGATTATTCCTAGTGTTACTAATATGGCAAATTATCAAGTTCATAATCATTTACTATAGAACTACCTACCATCTTTTACATAAAATCAAAACACTATTAGAATGAAGACTTTGTACCACAGTGTACTGAATGGAAGTCCATAGTGTAAATTGTAATAATTTCTACCTTAAGAAACAATTCCTGTGGACCTCCCCAGACATCAGCAGAAGTGTGTGTCAAATGCATTCATATATATATCTTTTTGAAAGTGACCAATCTAAATGAGAGGAAAATGAGATGTATATTTTCTCTTCTTTTATTGATTTATTTTCTCAACTTATGAATTTGTGTATAAGCTATTACTATAACTCTATTTCTTTTACAAAATCAATGCCTATATTGCCTGTCTACGAATTCTAATATTCTCAAGATCATATACCCAGGGGTCAACAATAAAAATCAATTCTTTTAGTGTCTTCTAGATCACAGTGTATATCATTTATTATAAATTATAATGGCACTATCACTCATTGCACATTAATGGTATGTATGCAACATTTTTGCATTTTTTTTAGAATGCTATATATAAAAAAAATTCATTTAGTTTTGATTTTCCCCTTCTCTATCAAATATTCAATTTAATATATACAACATTTTGCCATCAGCATGTTAACAGTATGCAAGTGTTAATGCACAAACTCCTAAATATCTATTTGCATATATCAATGTTACATTGCCTTTGTTTGTCCCTATTTGCTTACATACTAGATTTATATTACCCTGGAAGCTTCTACATAGAATGCATTAAATAAGTGAAAGTAATTTGTACAATACATTACTTCTTTGGAAACATCCATCAAATAATTTACCAACATTCCCATGATTATTTACCTTTTCACCCCTTCTTTACTGATAATCATTAGTAGGTACATGTCTACTTTGAGGTCAAACACCACAAAGGGACTGAAAAAAATTTGTAGGTACCTGTATACCTAGGATCATTATGACTGCTTTCATTACTTCTCTGCCCTTGTTATGGCCTTTATAATGCAGCCATCTGGCCTTCATGTGCAGATTAAAAGCTTGAATATACGACAATTAGTACTTTAGCTGTTTTATCTAATAGTAGACTGTATATTCTGCTTTAGCTTCATGAGCTCCAGCACTGATTTTACAGATTTCTCTACAACCACACTCAACTCAAATGACAGTTTGCCTTCATAGGAATCCAACTGCTAAATGTAAACCAGTCAAAACAATCAAAACCTTGTTACTAGCTTCTCCAGCTTTACTAATTATTTTTCTATCACCTTTAGATAATTCAAGAGTGACTCTGTTTGGTAAAGATCCTCATAATGATGTTAGCACCATGTGCAAATGTTGTTATAATGACAGTCTAGAATATCATTACTGAACTGAAAAATTTCTAAACATCCTATACTATATATATCTTAGTGTGGGGGGATTGACTTAGGGGGGAGGGGGTATAGCTTGGTAAAGATGGGGTTAATAGAATTTAACTGATCCAAGAAATTTCTGCTTCTCTTGAGAAAAATCACATAATTTACAATAAGAAATGCATACCTGAACAATGTATCTTTTCTAGTCTCTTCCACTCAACAATCTCAATTGTGTTGATAATTTACTGGTAGCTATAAACATTCACTTAAATAGAGAGGTAGTCACTCATCATTTCCATTACAAAAATGAAAATGACTTCTCAGAAAAATGATAAACTTTGGTTAACATCTAAGTGTGTTAATAAATTCAAGTTGCATACTTTTCCCACCTGCTATAAATGTTGCCATTCCTATACAAGGGACAGATGCGAAATGTGCCTGTGGTCTCCAGGCCAATTTACACACAGAACAGTATGAAATATCAAAGTATCCAGTGCAAGGTCATAACAGAAAGACATGAAAACTGACTGATAATATATGACTTCATTTTAATACTGGGAAGTAAGACCACCATCAGGGGAAAGAAGGCACAATGCTTTCAAAGCAACTACTTCATGAGTTTTTGAAAGTATGTGTAACTTCTGGCACACTGCTGATCAGCTCATATTATAAATGAACTGGCTGCTATATGAATTTCTAGATTTTGCAGATGATTCCCACAAAGGTTTGCTCTTTAAATGCACAAAAAATCACTGTATTACACACACTAGTAATAAAAAAAGGCACACTTATCTACAGTTCTCTACTTAGGTTTAGAACATGTTCAGTCCTTTGAAACACAAGAAAAAGCATCTATTACAGTCTCTTGTCAATCTTCCACAAAAAAACTGACACTCACTTTCCATAATAAATAGTCCTCCCTCACTGCACTAATCTCCTGAGAGATATTGCAGTAAAATAAATGCAATGAGGTGCTCAGTAAAATGAAAATAATGGTCAAAATATGCCAGTAAGCATAGATGTATGCAAAATTACTATGCTAAAAATGATAAAAACAAACCAACATGACAAGTGAAAATACTGCACTTCTAGAAATTATCTCACCATCTTCATATTATGTTGGCATCTGTTTTAGTAATAAATTCTACTACCAATTCTTACTTAATTCTGGCTCTAAAGAGCTTGAAATAACTATGTGGTATTATACAGGATACCTCTATTGCATAACTGTTTTCTTAGAAACAAGTAAAAGATATGGCAGTAATGCAAATACATAAAAATATAAAGCAGAGGTTAGGTACAAGTTAAATGTGTGCATGCAAAAAAGAAGTGGTACAAGCAAGTTAGATAACATACAGCCAGACTTTTTACATGAAAATCTGAAATGCATATAGACTGTACCAACAGAAAATGAGCAACAGGGATTTTCATCTTTCAAAAAATAATCGTTTCTATGATAATGACACAATTTTGATTTTTAATTACTTGTGCTTCAAGATTACATTTTCGTCCTTAGTTTACTGAAATATCAATATGATCCCATTTGCCAGTATTTTGTACTTTTTAAAATCAGATTTGCCTTTAGAAAATATATAAGGCTATATCTTAAATACTTCAGTCCACATTTTTATCTCATATGAATTACATCTCACAACATTAAAACAAAGAGAAAATCCAAGACCATGACAATTCACTGTCAAGGAGTTGAGAGGAAGAGATGCATTCTGCAAATAAAGTGTTACTGAGATGTAGTAGAGGCAGAAATGTGTTTTATAGCTAAATGCTATTGCACTACTTAAAATTTATTGTAATATATTTTTTGGAAGTACACAGGCAATACCAACATGTATTTTATATTTAGTATAAAATCATATTAAGTAAAAATCAATTTGCATTTCGATGATCTTCATTACGAATAATTTCCAATAAAAAGAGCCATTTTCACATCTTATAGTCAAATTACTGAAAATCTTTCAAAGTAATCATATTACAAGAGAAGGTTTCCTCTCTGTTTGTTGGTTAGGAATGGTCATGTCACTATTACTTACTGTCATTTTACTATTCATTAATACAGCTTTTTACTTTTCAAAATTATCCCCACGAAAACAATCAAATTTGTGGCTTTGGCACAAAAGTACACTGGGAGCAAAAACATGAACCTTATCTTTCTTTGTCAAACAACAATTTCAACTGTCACTTTTGTCATTCCTTTTCTTAACCATCTAACTACAATATTTCAACCTACTCTGCCTCAAGAAATATACAGCATTACCCTGAACTCTTAAGTACTACTGTCATCCTGAATTTTTTGTTCTCCTGGAACATTTCCAAGAATTCCCTGTACTTATCCTCATATCAAAAATCATGCTTTTGAACTTATTCCAGCCATAACAGTACCAAAATGTACGGTATTCTAAGTCAATGACTCATCATTATCATGACTCTTAAACAGATGTTCAACAGATTAAAACCTATAAACTAATACAGAATCCTTGATTAACAATTGCAAATTTTCTCCACTGTAAGCATCCTAAAGTTTATCAATTCTGCACTTTAATTTTTTCAGTAATATATAAAACTTGAATCTTAGTTTTATGCATAACCTGGTATTCCACTTCACACTTTTGATTGTGAAATTATCCTAATTCCAGATGAAGAAATAAAGGCAGACAAATTGTAAAAAAAACAATTTGAAATTTAGCAAACAAATCTAGCTTATATGTGCCATAACCTGAAAAGAGTTGAATTCATTACTTTGCATAGGAAGTAATTAATTCACAATAAATAAAACAATTCTGAAACACAATGTATCCATTTCAAAATTTCAACTCTTTCTAATTTGAGTCCTTTAGAAGAAACATTCTGTTTATTCATCAAAACTGACACTGTTATTTAAAAAAGGGTCATTTATACTAAAAAAAATAATGTGCACATGATGACTGTGTGCAAATTAAGCTAATGCATTTGCACATGTATGTGTGCATGAGTACTGGAAAACTGAAGGTGATTTATGAATATGCATCTCACAAACAAGTGTTTAAGAAGTTGTATAATATTTTTGCAAATTAATAAGTGAATATTCATTAATACTGATACTCAATACAAAATACTATATGATACAAAAAATAAAGTTGAAATTCACCAATGTATGAGACCCAGTTTTTAACAGAGAGAAAATTCATGCATGTCATCACAATGTTTCAAGATCCAAGGACCCATCCAAGTGCTTGCTTTGAATCTTTAATTTATATCTCATTTACAGAAAGCCACTATTCATAATCAACAGTGAAACAAGGGCATCAAATATAATGTAAAATATATGACAGAAATACAAAAGAACATAATACATACATACACAAACACCCATGCACACTCACATCAAAACAATATACATGTTTACGCCTGTAAGCATAAATAAACAACAATCATTTCACCCAAAATGTGTGAACAATTGCTTCTAAATGATCATTAAGTGTGCATAATCTATCTTGTTAAAGAGAAAAAAGTTTCTTTTTTCAGATCTTTTCATGTAAGAGTAAAGACTTGATGTATCTTCCGTCATCTCCTATCATCAAAATTGCACTATTTAACCAATCTGTGTTTCAGATCATTATGTCTTACAGTCCTAACATTAGTAGCACAACACAGATATTAAACTATTCTTGATTAGTGAGAAATTATGCTTATGTTTGACAACCCCAAAAATTAGCAGCAACAACTATCATTATGGTCTAAAGGATCTCACAACATTCTAACTAGTTGAGCATTAGACCTAAAGTGCTCTTAATGTTAACTTACTCTGCATCTTTTAACTTCATAAGACATAGAGAGAGTTACTGTAGAGTGAAGGTTCAGTCAGGGGATAGAGCAGGAAATACCAGGCAACCAGACCCAGTACATGGAAAGCCATTAACTTGTTTCTTACAGGGGTAGGTTTACTGAGCATCTCCTTCATTTCTGGCAGCCCCATATGGTTGCAAAAGGCATGGACTGCAAATAGGGGCAGGAAATGACCTGTAGAAAAGATCAGAAAAATAATATGAGGAAATAATAAACAATATAATAATTTCAATCTTATATATGTCACAATTACAAATCAAAATATAGTAGTAATAAATATTTTTATACAACCTGTTTGCAAATGAAAAAAGTGGTACTTACCAGTTCTAATGAATAAAAATGCAGAATAAAAGCCAAATACTGAAGTATACAGGAACTGGAAACCTGCAGAAAGGTTTTTAACATTACACTCCACAAACACTATTTTGTTGCATACAACTTACAGTTCACCACTCAAAGATTAACTCAATAATGGCAGCAATTTTCTTTTAGTTACGTTGATGGACAGTGGGCATTAATAAGTGTGCAGTTCCATATCTGATTAACTGTCTAGCTCACAGCAGCAAGCAAAGAGACCTCATGTTACAGGTCACCATGGGTTGATACTATGGAAAATATTGCAAAGACTGCCAGAAGCTGTTCTGGGACATTTGTGGATTTAAGTATATTTCAATTTCACTTTCAATTTTACAATGAGTAGCTTATATTTTAAAGAATCAATTAGTTGATTGTAAAACAATTCACAACCAATTTTATGCCTATTTTTACTGGTATTTGACTGCCTACTTGAATGCTTTTATACAATAATCTAACAGATTTGAACTGTCTGACAGTTCTTACCATAAAGTCCAAATCCATGTACTACAGTTATAAAGAAAGTTTTACAAATTAAATAAATACTTCCCTACCAGTCACCACTCTATCAAAAAAGTCTTATCACAGTGAATGGGGTCTTATCACAGTTAATGGGGAGTTACTTTAATTTCACAGTAATAGGACTAATTCTTTTAGCAATCTAACAGATGAAAGCCAAATATCTTCTAATTCACATCAACTCCTATCATCCTGATGACATAACCATTAAATAATGAAAAAAAAATTGGCTTGAGGGCCTGGTGATACAAACATGCCAGCATGGAAGAACTTGGCTATGGGCTGGGGTGATGTAAACTTGCTGTCATAAACATTTTAGCTAAAGGCCAGGGTAACAGAAATGACTCGCCACACGCCCACAAAGTTCTTGGGGGTTGATTAGACTCATTTAGCATTTAGGAAAGAGCTCTCACATTACTTCAGTTGATAAACAAGTGTGGAATGTATAAACCATAAGCAATGACTGGAAGAGCACTGGCTCCCTGACAGAAAACTGAATATTACAAAATAATTGAATGACACAAATAATAAAATGTTACTTATTGCTATTATCATTGCACTAAGTTATGGACTACCTAGAGAGATGATATGGAATTGGTGCAAAGAAAAAGTGCCTTACCATCTGGATAATGCAAATCCAATGAAAAAAAAAGACAAAAATGGCAAAAAAGCTAAAAACACTCATGCGTAAAAAGAGAAAATAACACCGCAAAGGGGAAGCATGGAATCTTGTCACCATACACAAGCGTTTATGTGCATGCAGCCTACAAACCACACACCCGTCAGAGTGGCTGCTCAAGTAAGCTTAATGCCTGTATTTTGGACCACGTGATGGGAGTAAAGCATCCGAATCCAATGGGTTAATAACCCTATGATGTACATGAACAAATAATGATTCCATTACCAAAAACAGCCTGTCCTTTTTGCTCTACACTTCTTCAAATCAGAAAAAAATTTAATGCTTTTTAATAACTATGAAAAGGGGATGACTTACATGACAATAAAATGACAGATGGAAGATCAATTCCCACACGCAGGCGATCAACAGCATGATGAAGATGTGCTGGAAACATTTGGCAAATTAATGCAAATACTCTAAGACCATACACAACATAATATGTGTGGAATTATGTCAAACAAATAACAAAAGGAACAAAGAAGGGAAGAACAAGTAAAAACATGAATTTTAAGCCAAAGGCCTTTTCATTTTATAGCTCTGAAAAAATCCTGAAAAAGCAATAAAGCAAAAAGGCCTTCAGAATATTTGTGCATTTTCTTGTTCTTCCCTTCGTTGTTCCTTTTGCAAATAGC
>NC_091556.1:12567442-12572442 GCF_042767895.1 Penaeus vannamei | reverse complement strand
GCAGTAGTGTTATTATCATTGCCGTAAAGCTGTTCTGCTGTTGCTTTTCTCCCTTTAGTGTTATTTTTATCATAATCATCGTCATAATTTTGATGTTGGCTTTTTCTGCTTTTAAAAGCATTAGTTTTTGCTACATCATTTATCTAACATTCGCACCTAATTATTATTATCGTTTGGCGGTGTAGGCCTACAACTCAAAAAATGATAGTGATAATAATGGAAAGAATAACAGTGATGAAAGAATAACACTGTTTTTAAGATTGAAATTATTCTTTTTGTTATTCTCATCATCGCGATTTTACATCATTATAATCTTATTATCATCATTGTTATTATCATTATTATTATCATTATCATTAATGTTATTATTATCATTATTATTTTTATTGTTAATATCATCATCAAGGTCATTATTGTTATTATTATCATTATTTTATTATTGTCATCACCATTATTATCATTGTTATTATTATTGTCATTATCATCATTATCATTACTATCATCCTCATTATTATTACCATTAGTACTGTGATGATTATCATCATCGTGATCATCATTTTTATCATTACCATTATTCAATTATCATAATCACAATCATTATTGATATTTTATTATCATCATATTATTGCTATTATCATTGTTATCATTATCATTATTCTTGTCATTTTTCATTATCATTAATATTCTTATGCATGTTTCTCATCTCCACGAATAATTCATCATTCATGGCTCACCAAGGGGCTTATAGGACACTGCTAGAGCTACTATAGAACTCAAAACCAACAGTAAATAAATAAAAATGGCGAGCTATCTGCGGAGACTTAAATTAAATTAAATTAAATTAAATTGACAATACTGAATTCATGACAAAGGTCAAAGGTTAACAGACAGTCGATCGCAATCTATCAGTTGAAAGTGGCAACCTCCTCAAAATTAGCTAATGAATGTTGATATTCATTTATATTCTTTTCTTTTCAGTTTTGGTTTGGGTTAATTTTGTTTTAAATCTTATGATAATTAATTTTCATATAAGTTGTTACGGGATATGTAGAGTTATGTATCAACAACTTCAAAAGGATAAGGTATGGTGCATATGATTTTAAAACCATACATTTTGTTTTGAGTTGATTCACGAATACAAAGACTATGAATATGTATGATAGACTGTCAAGATTTTTATATCAGAGCAGAATGCTATATCCAAAAGTTTTTGCCATATCTAATAAGTAAAGGTTATCGTAGGTGATGCCTATCGTTTTTCAATCTCTTTATTCTTTCTCTCCATCATCATAATTATCATTTTCATTATTCTGTCATTATCATTATTATCAGTATTGTTGTTATTATTATCATTTTCATTATTTTGCCATTACTATCATTATTAGTAGTAATGTTATTACAATTATAATTTCCATTATTATCATTACTACTGCCACTACTACTTCTATCATTATTGTTATTATTATCATTATTATCATTATCATTATTCTTACTACTATTATCATCATCATCATTAGTAATATCATTATCATCATCATTAGCATTATTACCATTACTATCATTAATATGATTATCACTTATTGTTACTGTTGTTAGTATTGTTATTATTATCATAATCATTATCATCATCATCATTATTATCATTATCGTTATAGTTATTATTACTATTTTTATCATTTATCATTTTAATATTTAATGATCATTATTATCATTGTCATCATTATCATTACATCATCACTATTATTGATATCATTATTATCCTTACTATTATCTTTATTATAATGATTATTGTCATTGATATTATTGTTATCATTATTATTATCATTATTAATAGTAGCAGTGTTATTGTCATTGTTATCATTATTATCCTAATTGTTATCATCATCATTACTATTATTATTAATACCACCATCGTTTTATTATTATTATTATTATCATTATTATTTTTCTTTTTATTACAACTATTATTACTTTATATTACAATTTCATTATCACTGTTATCATCATTATTATTTTATTATTTTTATGATCATTATTATCATTCTTATCATCATTATTGTTATTATAACACACACACACACACACACACACACACACACACACACACACACACACACACACACACACACACACACACACACACACACACACACACACACATATATATATATATATATATATATATATATATACATATAGATAGATAGATAGATAGACAGATAGATAGATACATAGATAGATACAGCGCAAAGATGCATAATATTTTAGAATAGTTACCCAGTATAGGTGACTACAGAAAACGAGATTTATTTAAGGAATAACTAATGTAAATTTGGAATAATGTCAACTCAAAGAAATAGGAATGTGGATAAACAAAACTGGTAAAAGAGGCAAGCACTATCGACAGAAATGAAGGTGGTAGTGTCATAAAAAGCTAATAAGTTTACCTTTCATGCAAGCAGAAATAACAGCTGAAACGGTGCTTGTGGTAATAAAAAAATACAGTTATACGTATATATATATATATATATAGATATAGATATATATATATATATAGATATATATATATATATATATAAAAATATATATATATATATATAAATATATATATATATATACATATATATAATATATATATATATATATATATATATATATATATATATATATACATATATGTGTATATATATATGTATATATATATATATATATATATATATATATATATATATATATGTATATATATATGTATATTTTTTTTTATAAAACTATAAATCAAAATACTAATGATGGTATTGTCATTCTAATTTTAGTATCATATAGGATGCTGCAGCAGATCAGTCCGCTGAAGACAATGGGTGAAAATACTAATAAAGATATTTTGAAACAACAAAGTAACTACCTGTAACACTTATGAACAAAATTACGAAAACAACAAAAACGCATCATTATCTAATTCCCTGTATATGTTGTATATAATCTAGAGTACATAATACTGATTATAGGGATTATATGCATGACACCCCAATGGCAACATACTTTATTTTATCATTATTATCATATATCTTTAAATAACATGGCAATTCATCGAAAACATTATAATTACGCTGTATCATTCAACATTCCCTTTGTCTACCATGACCTGAACAAAAAATATAAACAATGTATTATCTACCCGCCCAATTTAACACAGCTTTGTTTTGTTTCTTATTCTGAGTAACCACGCATTACACTGACTGAGTGTACGCATTCATTAAGAGTGTGTGTGCTCTATAATTTTCAGTCATTTTGATGATACATGATATCAATTCGTGTTATTTTCAATGCCATCATAGTCATTCTTGTTAGTAATAGTGTTATCATTATTATCAAATGGTGATATTGATGGTCATCCTATTAATGATAATACCACTAACAATAATCATGACATTGAGTATACTAATAATGAAAATAAAAATGATAAGGATAACAATAATGATCTACTACTGCTACTAATACTACTGCTACTACTACTACTACTAATGATAATAATAGTAATAATAATGATGATGATTATAAAAATAACAGTAATGATAATGATGATAATCATGATAACGATAATGTTGATAATGATAATAATGATAGTTGCAGCAGTAGTAATAATAATAACTATCACAATATTGCTAGTAATGATAATGATGACCATAAAAGAAATGATACTGTTAATCATGATAGCAATGATGACAGTAATAATGATAACGATGATGATTATAATGATCATAATATCGATATTAATATTGATGACGATGATGACAAAAATAATAATATCAACAATGATTTGTTGATAATAATGATAATGATTGCAGTAATGGTAATGATAACAATAATAGTCATAACACTGATAGTATCGATAATAACAATAACAGCAGCAATAATAATGATGATGATAATGATACTATTATTGATAGTGTTAATGATACTACTACTAATGACAATGAAAATGATGGTGATAAGACTAATAATAGTAATAATGATAATGATAATAATAATGATAACGGTAATAACAATAATAATATTGATAATGATAATAATAACAATTATATTAACAATGATACTAATGATGATAATAATGATAATATTAATGATAATGATAATGATAACAATTATAATAATAACAATAAAAACAACAACAATAATAATGATAGTGATGATTATGATGATGATAATTATAGTAGTATTGATGATAATGATAACATTGGTGAGGATGGTAATAACAATAATGATGCTGGTAATGGAAATGATAACAATAATGATGATAATGATGATGATGATGATATAATAATAAAGATTATAACAAGTAATGTTAATAATGATACTATTTCTACCAATAATAAGGACAATCACTATCATAAGGATGATAAGAGTAACAATAACATAGTAATAGCAATTGTGATAATGATAATAATAGAATGTTAATAATAATGATAATAGTAAAGATATGGAAAGTTAATAATAATGGTAATGATAATAATTATGATAGTGATAATTACAATACCAATAGTAATGCTAATAATGATAATAGTAATAATAAAAATAATATTGATGATAATTTCAAGGCTGATGACAATAATAATGATAATAACAATTATGACAATGATATCAATAGTAATTACACAAACAAAAACAACAACAACAATGATTATAATAATAATACTTATTACAAGGATGATAATAATAATAATGATACTACTACTACTACTACTAATGATAATGATACTAATAACAATAATAATAATAATAATCATGATAATGATAATGCTGCTACTAATATTAAACATGACGATGGAAATGATAATAATCATTAAGATAAAAATAACAATAAAAGTAATAAAGATCGTAATAGCGATAGTAATGATCGTGATAAATGAAAATAGTGATAATAAAATGGCAGCAAGATTATAATAAAAACAATGATATTAATATTATTGATAATAATATAAATAATGATAGTAATAATAATA
>NC_091556.1:12549942-12562442 GCF_042767895.1 Penaeus vannamei | reverse complement strand
AGAGAGAGAGAGAGAGAGAGAGAGAGAGAGAGAGAGAGAGAGAGAGAGAGAGAGAGAGAGAGAGAGAGAGAGAGAGAGAGAGAGAGAGAGAGAGAGAGAGAGAGAGAGAGGGAGAGAGAGAGACAAAGCAAGAAAGAGAAAAAAAAATTGAGAGGGGGGGAGAGGGAGAGTGAGGGAGAGAGAGAGAGAGAGAGAGAGAGAGAGAGAGAGAGAGAGAGAGAGAGAGAGAGAGAGAGAGAGAGAGAGAGAGAGAGAGAGAGAGAGAGAGAGAGGGAGGGAGAGGGAGAGGGAGAGAGAGAGAGAGAGAGACAGACCAATAGGGAGAGAGAGAGACAAAGCATGAAAGAGAAAAAAAAAAATTGAGGGGGAGACAGACAGAAAAAAAAAACATCGGAAAACAACTTTCATCTTGAGTCAAAGCTTTATATTCAAATTGTGCGTAACGGCTTTCGTGCTAATAAAAGGGGAGCGAGGAAAGAATATGTACGCCGCTGCACGCGCTGTTACTAGGATATCGAAGCATGTAAAATATACTTGTTCCAAAGAAAGAACAAAAAGTCTATAGTACAACCAGTAGCTTGTGCGAGAGGATGCCGGAATTTGCGACTAACTTCAAAGATTCCAATGTTTATATACATACATACACACATACATATATTTTGTCTGTTTCTTTTTTCTTTTATCTTTGTTTCCTTTCTGTCTTTATCCGTTTTTCATTCATTTCTTCTTTTAATAGATGAAACGGATTTAAGTATTTGACACAATTGGACAACAAAACAGATAGATAAACATATATTAAAGTTAATATTCAGATAATAAAATGACTCGACAAACACAGACAGGTAGCCGACTGGTGAGCATTCGCCAGACAGCAAGACAAAAAACAGTCTCAGACAAGCATAATCCGATCAGTCAAAAAAGAAAAAATGCAGACGGAAATGCATCAGTTCATCAACCGGACTAGCATAAAATAGCCCTATAAACAATAACACATACACACACTCCTAGGCCTACCTCCAGACGAACAGCCTAACAAAGAGACAGACAAACAATAAGACGGATAGACAGACAATAAGACGGACAGGCAAACAATAAGACGGATAGACAAACAATAAGACGGATAGACAAACAATAAAACGGATAGACAAACAATAAGACGGATAGACACACAATAAGACGGATAGACAAACAATAAGACGGATAGACAAACAATAAGACAGATACGAGACAAAGCAAGGAAGCCACAAACGAAGTAAACAGAACATGTCTCAACACAGAACACTTTTGCCTGCAATATATCACGTGGCGGCTGCCTAACCTCAATCCACATTTCGCTTCACATTATCATTATTATATATCTTTTAAACAAACGAATTTCTAAGTGTGTTCAGGAGAGAGAGCTTAGTATTCCGTACCATGTTTAGCTTGTAAATCATAATGCCCGCAACCTTCCTATGTTTAACAAGGCTGAACATATTCCTAACAGGATTACAGCCTATTAATGCTGACTGGATGTACTCCCTTATCTCACTGGAATCCCCTTGTTATCCGAACGAGTGAACAGTGAAATTATCGAATGGTCGTAAGGGTGAGTTTCCGATCGTTATTTATTATCATCATTACTGATTCTGTTTAGTTTGAGAAATATAGAAAAGACAGGTTAGTAGCGTGAGGGAGAATGAGGCATGGCAAGGTTGGATGATTGTGGGGTTGGGTGAAGGACGGATAAGTGTGAAAAATTTGAAGAAAGGTGATGAAGGTCATATGAAACTAAATGTAAAGAGTGAGGGAAGGGAGAGAGAAAAGGTAAACTACAAAAATACGAAAAGTGGAAGAAACGCACATACAATATACATACATACATACATACATATATATATATATATACACACACATACATACAAACATATGTAAATATATAACACACACACACACACACATACATGTATATACACATGCACAGACACACGTGTACATATATATATATATATATATATATATATATATATATATATATATATATATATATATATATATATACATTTACCTATATGTGTGTGTGTGTGTGTGCGCGCGTATGCAAAATATGGCAATATATATATTAAGCGCGAGAATGCCTCACTGTATGAAATATAGCATAAAGGCCGCACCCGTGAGTTGCGGGAGCGGCCCTGAACCTGAAATACAAACAGGTGAAATAAATGCCGAGCGCGAAGCGGGTGGCGAGGCGACAGACAGATGCGAGGAGCGAGGAGGTGACAGACAGGTGTGAAGAGCGAGCGCAGGCAGCGGCACGCGTTTGATGAACGTCCTCGCTTCCCTTCTTTCACGAACACATATATAATTTCCAGTTACAATCGGAATGGCTGCACAAGCATGTCACGCGGTGCACCACATGAAAGCATGGCGTCACGCAGGTGGCCCGCCTGTCGGGAAATATTAGTGGGCGCGTCGGCACCGATATTGATTGAAGGACCAATTACGTCTCACGGAATTGTTATATGACTTACCTGCCATCACTGGAGTCACTGCACGCGTGTGCTGACACCAGCGAGGACGAGCTGCTGAGGCAGGAAGCCACGCGAAAGGCAACCGCGACTTGCCTTTTCTTAGATTTCTTTTTCATTTCTTCGAATTATGTCATTTCTAATGTCCAGACAGATCAGAACTCCAGGCGTCGCGTGTTTCGACAAAGCTCTTCGGGAAAGTTATGGCTGCTTCTTAATAGGAGGGAACGAGCCCGGACTCACGTCACTCACACGTCACAGGTCAACGAACGCAAAAATGTGGATACGTTTTAGGGCCATCGTCTTCAACATCGCACGTCGGTAACCTTGCTGCAAATTGTTGCATGCTTTTGCACCATGTACGTTACTCTGCTAGACTGGGGCTGCGTATTGCCGCACGCAAGATCTATATCAACTCTGTAATGAAATGAAAAGATGTTACAACAGTAGGTCAGTGAAGAAAAACAGGTCAGTATAAATAGATAAGATAGCACTTTGCTCTTTGCAGCGATAAGGTGGCAAAAAGCTTAGTGTATATTTCACGAAAGCAAACACTATCACGATTATTGTCATGCTGCTACTAAAAATAGAATTATTGTGAAATGCTTAGACATTCACCATGGGAATATTGCTTGAAGATTTTTCTTCTTTTTTATTCTGCAAACACGCACACATACACAGGCATACGTACACACACAGAAAAAAAGACACGAACACACACACACACACAAACAGAAACACACACACACACACACACACACACACACACACACACACACACACACACACACACACACATATATATATATACAGATATATATATATATATATATATATATATATATATATATATATGTATATGTGTGTGTGTGTGTGTGTGTGTGTGTGTGTGTGTGTGTGTGTGTGTGTGTGTGTGTGTGTGTGTGTGTGCGTGCGTGCGTGCGTGTGTGTGTGCGTGTGTGTGTGTGTGTATGTGTGTGTGTGTGTGCGTGCGCGCGCACATATATACGTACACACACACACACACACACAAACACACACACACACACACACACACACAAACACACACACACACACACACACACACACACACACACACACACACACACACACACATATATATATATATATATATATATATATATATATATATATATATATATATATATATATATATATGTATGTATGTATGTATATATGTATTTATATATATATATATATATATATATGTATATATATATATATATGTATTTATATATATATATATATATATATATATATATATATATATATATATATATATGTGTATATATGATAATAATGATAATAGTAATGATAATAATAATAATAATAATAATGACATGAATAGTAATAATGATAATAATAATAATGATAACGATGATGATAATAATAATTGTAATAATAATAATAATACGTCTGACTGACAGAGAGACAGCCAGACAGAGACAGAGAATGAGAAAGCAAAAAAAAAAAAAAAAAAAAAAAGAAAGATTGCGAAACATTACGATACATGAAAAGAAAAACGCTACTACACATAACAAAACAAAGCTAATAAGACCACAACAAATCTAATTTGAGAAAAATGCACTTCCACCCTTTTTTCACCTACACAAAAGTATTTTTAAGCCAGTGGCAGGAAAGATCTTCTATCAGTATAGCCGACATGCAAAACTAATAGTTAATTGTAATTACACAAGTTCAAAGGATCTAACACTTCTTTTCAAGGGATCGTAGCTTTAATCTTTTTCGAGAATGCTTTTAGCCCAACAAAATAATATGCAATTTGTTCCCTCTCACACACACACAAAGAGGCAATCTTGACTCTTTAAGACTTGTATACGAAGGAGAGAAAGCAGACAGAGTGGAGCACTTAGCTTATCATGATACATAATTTGCATATTTGGTATATCAGAGAAGTATCATAAATTCTTCTTCTTTCTCTCTCTTTTCCCATAAATCTAGGGAAGGAATGGTAGCCATGCGAGATCTACAATATGTGTAGTTTAATCTGTATCAAAAACTATGATCATTGCTTTAATAGTCATGGTGCCATTAATAACTAGGATTAGCACTGATTATGGCGATAATTATGTTGTTGATAACAAAGATACTACTACTAGTAGTACTGCTACTATTAGTATTACAACTACTGCTGCTACTACTACTTCTACTGGTACTACTATTACTACTACTAATGATGATGATGATAATGATAATGATGATGATTAGGATGAGGATAATGATATTGATGATGATCATGATAATGTTGATAATAATAATGATAGCAATAATAATAATAATAATGATGATGATGATAATAATAATAATAATAACAATTATAATAATAATAACGATAATGGTGATGATAGTAATAACAATAATACCGATAACGATAGTGATGATAATAGTAATGATGATAAAGATAAGAGCAATAACAATAGAATGAATAATAATAATTATCATTATTATTTTGAT
The DNA here is from genome assembly GCF_042767895.1 of Penaeus vannamei. Classification (NCBI taxonomy): domain Eukaryota; kingdom Metazoa; phylum Arthropoda; class Malacostraca; order Decapoda; family Penaeidae; genus Penaeus; species Penaeus vannamei. The sequence goes on along the minus strand of NC_091556.1, from coordinate 12,557,439 downwards.
GATAATAATGATAATAATAATGATAACTACAATTAGAAAAATTATGAGAATGTTGATGATAATGATAGTTATTTTTGTAACCTCATCGTTAATGATAATACCAATAATAATAATGATTATGATAATAGTAGATACAATGATAATGATAAAAATGATAATAATGATGATTTTGATAATAATAATAATACAAATAATTATATTAACAATGATGATGATTATATGAATAATGATGATGATAATTATTTCAATGATAATAATGGTAATGATGATAATGGTAATGATAAGAAAATTATAACAACGATAATGAGGATAATAAGAGCGTATTTATAACAATAGTAATTACAATAATGATAATGATAGGTACAATAGTAATGATGACAATATGAAGTGAAAGTAAAAGAATAAGAGCCAGTATTATTATAAGCATAAACAAAAAAAAATGAAAATAAGAGACATAAAACAGTAGAGAGAGAAAGAGAGAGAGAGAGAGAGAGAGAGAGAGAGACAGAGAGAGAGAGAGAGAGAGAGAGAGAGAGAGAGAGAGAGAGAGAGAGAGAGAGAGAGAGAGAGGGGGGGGGGGAAGAGAGGGGGGAGAGAGAGAGAGGGGGGGTGGGGGGAGAGAGGGAGGGGTGTGGGGAGAGAGAGAGAGAGAGAGAGAGAGAGAGAGAGAGAGAGAGAGAGAGGGGGGGGGGGAGGGAAATAGAAAGAGAGAGAGAGAGAGAGAGGGCAAGGGAAAGAGAAAGAGAGAGAGAGAAAAAGGGAAAGGAAAAGAGAAAGAGAGAGAGAGAGAGAGACGGAGAGACAGACAGACAGACAGACAAAGACAGACAGAGAGAGACAGAGACAGAGACAGAGATACGGAGAAAGAAAGAATAAAAAAACAAGAAAAAAACATAAAAAAACAAGAACCAAGTGGTAATGGACTTAACGGCGAAAGAATCTCGAGAGCCCTGATGCTGCCGGTCCAGCAAGCCCCAGATGCATCTTGTCCCGGGATGCGATGAAGCTCAAGATCTCATCTGACGTCTGGTGATGAGGAGAAAAATCATCAAGGGGCGTGGCGGGGAGGCTGCTGTGGTGGGGGTGGGATGGGGGGAGGATGCTGTGGTGGGGGTGGGAGGGGTGGGATGGGGGGAGGATGCTGTGGTGGGGGTGGGAGGGGTGGCATTAGGGGGGAGGTGGATGAGGAGGAGGGGTGGGATGGGGGGGGGAGGTGGAGGGAGGAGGAGGGGTGGGATGGGGGGAGGTGGAGGGAGGAGGAGGGTGGGGGATAGGGAGGGAGGAAGGGGGAGGTGGAGGAGGAGGAGGGAGGATGGGGAAGGGAGGGAGGAGGTGGAGGAGGAGGAAGGTGAAAAAGAGAAGGAGAAAAAGAGAAGAAACAAAAGCAAGGGTGATGAAGAGAAATGGAAGAGAGAGAGGGAAGAGGAAGAAAAGAAACAACCGAAGAATGAGGAAGAGAAACAGAGGAAGAGGGGAAGGGGAGGAGGAAGAGGAAGAAAAGAAACAAAGGAAGATAAGGAAGAGAAATAGAAGAGAGAGAAGGGGAAGAGGAAGAGAAGAGTGAGGAAGAAAAACAAAAGAGAGAGAAGGGGAAGAAGAAGAGGAGGAAAAGTAACAAAGGAAGATAAAGAAGATAAATAAAAGGGAAAGAAAGGGAAGAGGAAGAGAAGAAACAAAAGAAGAGGGGGAAGAGGAACAGGAAAAGAAAAAACAAAAGAAGATTGAGGAAGAGAAATAGAAGAAGGAAAAGACGAAGAGGAGGAGAGAAAAAAAGAAGGGTGAGGAAGAGAAACAGAAGGAGAATGGGGAGAGGAAAATGAAGCGGAACAGAAGTAACAACAGAAGTTAAAGAAGAGAAATAGAATAGGCTGAGGGAGAAGAGGAGAAGAAAAAGGAGAAGCAAGAGGAAAAGAAATAGGAGGAAGGAGGAGAACGAAAGGATAGTAAAAGAGGAGGAAGAGAAAACGAAAAAGGAAAAGAAATTATATAGAATAAAAGGGGATGAGGTGCAAAAGCAATAGGATACTGATGATAAAGTTGAGGAAAAAAGGGAAATGTAAAGATTCAAGAAGATAATGAGGATTCAGAAAGAGAGGAAGAAAAAGAAAGGGATGATTTAGGGGAAAGGCGAAAATTTAAATAATAAGAAAGATTGTATAGTAAGAAGGAAAGAAAATAGAAATAAAGGTAGAAACGTTAAGGAGAAAATTATAAAGAAAAAATGAGGAAGGAGAGCTTAAGGAGAATTAAAGAACACGACAATGAGAAAAATGAATAGATAAAGAAAAGGAAAGTAGACAGGTGGAAAGTAAATGATCGATTGAAGGCAGAGAGAATGGTTTGAAGGTTTGAAGGAAATGGGAAAGAAAATTAATAGAGAAAAGAAGGAAAAGGAATATTAAGAAGTGAAAGAAAGAGACATTTAGAAAAGGGAAATTACAGGATGAGAAGATGAAGGTGAAAAATATTCAGTAACAAAAAACAAATGAAAAATAAATAATAAAAATAAGAAATAAAAAAGCAATAATAATAAAGATTAAAAAGAAAATGCACGAGAGATACGAAAGGGATAATCGTGAAGGAAAAGCCAAACTAAACACTGCAAAGAGAAACGTAGAGAAGGGAGAGGGAATGATAAGAATAAGAAAAAGAGGAAAGGAGACGAACATTTGTGATTAAGTAGATAAATGAAAAAATCATCTGAAATAATAAAAAAAAAATGTAAGGAAGAAGGAAAGAAAAGACAACAGGAGATAGTTTAAAGACGTCGAAAATTGGAAAAAAAAACTAGAAACATAAGAAAGTTGAAGATGGAAAGGAAAGGAAAAGGTGGTAATGAGGAGGAAGAGAGAAGAGGAAGAAGGCTGTGTGTTTAAAGGAATGAAGAGATAAGCACACCAGTTAGGTTTGTCGCTTACAGTAATTTATGTGCATATTTAATCCATCCATGTACTTGATATATATATATATATATATATATATATATATATATATATATATATATATATATATATATATATATATATATATATATATATATATATATCAGTGTGTCTCTCTATATATCGATAGATAGATAGGTAGACAAGTAGATAATTAGATCGAGATACATACACTTGTCCTCTTTCTTTCTGTTTGAAAAGAATTTATGGAAAAGCTGGAAAATACCATATAGAAAATATACAAATCACAATGCAGGTAAAACAAAACAAAAATCGCAATCAATTCAAAGGTCAATATAATTCACAAGGATAAAAAAAAAAACATAATTGATAAACCCACTCGAAACTAGATCAGGCACTTCCACACGACAAATTCAGATAAAATTTGTTTGTAATTTGAAAATTTCTCCATATTTCACATTTTCAGATTCCCGCGCCCTTTCCCGCTGCGAGGAGGCGAAAGCTGCGCAGCGGGTTAGTCACGTGTTTTCGCTTCGCACTTTTGGCGGCCTGCGGGGAGCCTGCTATATTAGAGCGAATTTTAACGCACTTCATAATGTAAAGGGAATTTCATTATGTATGGGTTAATCTGTTCAAAGTAATTGTTTTCCGGTTTGTTTATAGGTTATTTGGGTAATTGTTGTTCATAAATTGCGTTGTGTTAGCAAGGTTTTACGTATGGATTATTTTGAAATTAACAGTTTTTGTTTGGTCTCTAAAGTTTTTTTCCCGGATAAATGCCATTATCATTTATACATTTTGTTAAAGAGACCTTACGATTTGAGGGGAAAAATGATATTCATGGTAATGATTATCAGTATTCAGTTATAACGGCTTATATGACAATGCGTGTATCTTATCAGTTTTTTTGCAAGACATCATTTGCGGACATATTTTGTTTCATTGCGAAAGGTAATGTTGTCCATAATTGGATCACTTCTTTTACGGAACCTGAATTCAAAATGTAAAATGGAATGTTTTTAGATGTGACACTGAAGTGATACTGTTTTCATACTGAGTGATATTTCGAAGAATATGGTATTGTGTTGCAGGAAAACACACACACACACACACACACACACTATATATATATATATATATATATATATATATATATATATATATATATATATATATATATGTATGTATGTATGTATGTATACTAATGCGTGTGTGTGTGTGTGTGTCCAAACATATAAATATAATAAACTCGAAAACAAACACAGATTTGAAAATATACATTTCCAAAAGATAAATGGACTAGAATCCGAATTGCTAGATAGCTCCAATCATCCTCTTTCCAAACACCATTAAAATGTAAAGTTCTTCCCCTAAATATATACAGATCGCCGATGAAAATGATTATGGTCCCAATTTACATAGAGCCCCGAGAGAACTTGCTTACGTAATGAGGGCAGCGGCAATTTCACAAAACGTTACATCTGCCAGACTACGAAGTTTAAATTATCTACCGAGAAGCGATTAAGGAAAAAAAGAAAGAAAAAAAGAAAAAAAGGAAACCGTCAGATAATGTAAAAATAAACAACAGGAGTCGTGAAATTCTCGTGTTCATATAACAGGTATGTGAGTTATTGGCTATAAACCCATGGGATTTGCCTGCTGGTCGAGTCTATGGCACCGAACTGTTTCCTTCAGACATTTTATGATTTGTAAACTTTAGATCCTGTGTATTCATCTGTTATTTGATTTTTTCTTCTAAGAATACGTGTTACTCAACATGAAAGATGTATACGATGTTGACCCATGAGATGGAATCATGATATATATATATATATATATATATATATATATATATATATATATATATATATATATATATATATGTATATATATATATATATATATATATATATATATATATATATATATATATATATATATATATGTACATGTATATGTATGTATATATGTATATGTATATGTATATATATATATATATATATATATATATATATATATGTATATACATATATATATATATATATATATATATATATATATATATATATACATACATATATATATATATATATATATATATATATATATATATATATATATATATATATATATTTACATGCAAATATATATATGTATATGTATATATATATGTATATGCATATATATAATATATATATATATATGTACATATATATATATATATATATATATATATATATATATATATATATATATATATATATATATATATGTACATGTATATATATGTATATGTATATATATATATATATATATATATATATATATATATATATATATATATATATATATATATATGTATACACACACACACACACACACACACACACACACACACACACACACACACACACATATATATATATATATATATATATATATATATATATATATATATATATATATATATATATATATATGTTTGTCTATTTATTTTTCGTGATGTAACAGCAACGCTAATTCTTGTGACTGTAAAAATGATAAAGACTCTAATGGTGAAGGTGTTACCGATAATGATGATACCAGCAATGATAATAATATTGATTGTAATGATAATAATGGTAATGATAATATTAACATTAATGATAACAATAGTAATAATAGTAATGATATTAACAATGAAGATGATGATAATCATGATAATGATAGTGATAACAATCACTCAAATAATCATAGTAATGTCAATAATATTGATAATAGTAGCGATAATAATAATAACAGCAGTAATCATAAAGATGATACTAAAAGTGATGATAATGATAAGAATAATGATTACATTGACTATGATGATAATAACAATGGTAATAATAATAAAAAAGTAATAAATATATTAATCATGATGTTAAAAATGATACAAATAATCATAGAAAAATATTCATAATGATGATGACAATAATGATAATGATAATGAAAGTTGATAATATTAATAATAAAAAGAACAACAGTATGATGATAGAAACAATAATGACAATGATAATGGTAATAGTAATATGCACAATAATAAAGATGATAATGATAATGATAAAGAAAATATTAGTTACAGTGATGATAATACTGACAATAATAATAATAATGGGATTAATGAAAAGCCGATGATGATCATAATGATAAAGATGATAGTAACGTTGATAGTAATAATGATGATAATGATAATAATAACAATAATAATGTAATAACAGTGACAATAACAATAATGATAATGATAATAATAGTATTGATAATAATAATAATAGTATTGATGATAATAACAATAATGATATGAGGATGATAGTAGCAATGATAATAATGATATTGATAATGATAATAATGATGATAATAATAATGATAATAAAATATAATAAAAAAATTAAAAATGATAATGATAATGGTAATTAGTAGTACTACTATTAGTAGCAGTAGTAGTAGTAATAATAATGATAATACTACTACTACTACTACTACTACTACTACTACTAATAATAATAATAACAATAATAATAATAATAATAATAATAATAATAACAATAATAATAATAATAATAATAATAATGATAATGATGTTAATAATAATAATGATAATGATAAGGGTAATAATGATAACAATGATGATGATGATAATTGTGATAATGATAATTATGATGATTATAATAATGATAATAAGAATATTGATAATGATGATGATAATAGCAATGATAAGAATGATGATAAACATAATGATAATGATAATAACAACAATGAGGATGATGATAACAACAAAAAATATGATAATGATATCAATGATAATGATGATACTGGTGATGATAATGATGATAATAATAATAATAGTAATGATAATAATAATAATGATGATGATGATAATAGTAATAGCAATGATTAAGATAATAATAATAATGATGATGATAGTAGTAGTAGTAGTAGCAGTAATAGTAGTAATAATAATGATAATAATGATTATGATAATAATGACAATGTTGATGATAATGAAAATATCAGTGATGTAATACTATCATAATAATAGTAATGCTATTGATAATAGTTATCACAATGTTATATAAAAAATATTGATAATAAAGAATAATGATAACAATGATAATGGTACTACTACTACAACTACTACTACTAATGATAATGATAGTAAAATAATGAGAATAAAGATAATGACATTTATAATAATGATAACAAAAGTAATAATGATGATAATGATAACGAAAATAACAACAAGGATAATCATAAAAACAATAATGATCTTAGTAATGATAATAATAATAATTTTGATAATAAAGATAATGATAATGATAATGATAAGAATAAGAACTATAATGATAATAATGAAGATAAGAATAATAATGGTAATGATGATAATGAAAATGATAATGGTGGTAACGATGATGAGTACAATGATAATAATAATAGTGATAATATATAGTAATGATAATCATAAGAATGATAGCAGTAGTTGTTATAATAGAAACAATAAAAAACAGTAGTAATGACCATCAGCATAACAAGAATGATATCAGAGATGAATAAACGGGAAAACTAACATAAGGAGGAG
>NC_091556.1:12539942-12544942 GCF_042767895.1 Penaeus vannamei | reverse complement strand
CCTGTGTCTGCAATACAGTGGCTGTAAGTACCCTGCACGAGTTTTATGTTTTCGAGCAGTTGTGATCTTGAGTGTCAAACCCAGCGCTTGTCATCTAGTGTCGTGAAGGCGGCGAGGCTGCAACGTGCCCCGTTTCCACCGCTGCAGACGCAATCTCGGGGAAGTAAGCGCTTGCATACACAGAAGACAGTCATGCTCCGTCCACCCACGGGAGCCGAAACACGGGGTCAAAACGAGTGACTGCGTAAAGCAGAACTAGACTTTATAGATAATCTATTGCCCACGTGTGCTGGCCAGCCACAGCGCCACACCACAGGCAGTCAGGGCTGCCACCTGGCTCAATACCGCCTCGCCTTATACATAATTTTCAGGTTGAATTACATGTTCACCAAAATAGTGGAAGGTTGTGGATGAAATGATGTCAGGTTTATACACGATTCAGTAATATAAGGCATAACATGGTTTCCTTGGCGTGTGTTTTGGCACTGACTTGCTTTTTTGTTTGAAATATTGTTTTGGCGGTTATGTCGAAAAATAGAATCACTAGGATGATTTTCTTGTTTTTTTTTTATCGCCGTAGAGCAAGAGGTATATTTGGTGTATTTCAAGCCGGTTATGACAAAATGCCGACCACATGATTTAACCTAACTAAAGTAAATAAAAGTCACGTGGCATTCGCCTTTACAGATCTAGATGTTCGTTTTATGGCTCAACGTGAGGTTCAAACGTTCCTTAAAACATGGATTTGAAAGGAGTTAACCTAACGTCATCAGTCTATTGTCTAAGTTTTCTCTAACCTAAGCGTTTGAAGACAATGTTGCGTAACCTAACTTGGATATATTTATATCTATATCGTACTACATAAAGATCAACTTGTTTCCTTGACTGCAAAGCGACAAATCGACAGAACAGGCTAAAGAATGCAATTAACACGTGACCTTACTAATTTGAAAATAACTGAATCTATAGGGGTGCGCGCAGACGATCGCAGATGCGCCACATAATTCGTTCAAAACAAATTTCCTTAGACGTGTATGGCGACCATAACAAGGTAGTTTATAGAAACCGGTCTTCAACAATGCCGAAAACTTTCACGTAGTAGCCTCCAATTATGCTCGTCCTGTAATTTGAAAAGGACAAAAAGTTTTCAATTTCTCTGTCTCTCCCGTGTTCCATCGAGACGAAAGTAAGTAACGCCAGGCACCACAGCTGACATAGATTAATTCACCCTTATTCTGGCACTTATAGGTATGACCTTAACTTCTAATTTGCCTCGCAACCCCTTTGCGTCTGTCTTAGTCTGCTCAAAGACCTCCGCGAACTGCAACAGACAAGAGTTGAATTAGCCCTGTCATATTATTGTCATACGAATGCTATGATTACCTAATTTCCCGTTGGTTGCCATCCGCAAATCTTGAAATATTTTACAGATGAACACAGGGCAGGGAACTGGCTTTTTGTAAGACGACACGTCATAAGGCATGATTAACCTGTCATTTTGTCCACTACATTGCAATATGTCGCACACTGCCGCGCCTGTAATTTATGTACCTTCTATTTATACGCTGCAATCATCATCGGCAGTAGCTCTCCCTAAAGAGGCTTTTGTGGTAATCTTTGAAGCAGCGATTAAGCGCTTCGAGCCAATAAGTGAGACGGAACCGGGCCGAGTCCTTTTAAGATTGTGAGGCTGATAGCATTACAGTGTAGGACGGGTGATCCAGCCAGTCAGATGTGTCACAGACATGGGGAGAATCCTTGAATGGGCTGCTCCAGACCCTACCTGTACCCCTCCTTTCACCCTAGGCTCACTCTAACCTTAGTCTAACCTGCGCTCTCTCATCTGAGGGTGAACCTCGACCCAAATCCTTCGAGTGTTGTCTTCGGGTAAACTATAAGGTGCAATTCCCTGTCTACACTAAGTCCTTAGAATGAACCACCCCCCATAGGCTCACTTTGCGTTCGGCCTTCCCAGGTTACCCAAGGAACGTGTCGGCATGGTTGATACACGTGGAATAACTCAAGGCGGTGACAGCGAACAGGTCATTTGTGTCATTCACTTGTGCCCATATTTCTTGGTCTTAAGAGAAGGTTTACTTAGGAAGATTATTTACGGGTGGGGAGAGTTAGTGGTGATAAGGGAGAGGTTCTGTTTGTACTTGGTTGCATTTTGACCTCTGAAAAATAAGGTTTGACATCCTATATTGTTGCACATATCATAAACTCAATTAAATTGTTTGTCCAGGTCTTCGCATGCATATACCACGCGAATACTCACATGCACGCGCACGTATTCACACTAACACTCAAATACACAGAGCTTCACTAGTACACACGGTGAACGGCATAACGTCCAATGTTTGTTTTGTGCTGTGAGAGCCATAACATCAATGCATGCCAGCAAGACAGTCTGATGTAACGCTATGGTGATGAGAGAGAGGAAAAAAAAGAGAACACCGTAACGCCATGATAACGAGAGAGAAAAAATCTTAACGCTATGAGAGAGAAAAAGGAACTTCCAGTCCACCAACGATTTATCCGCATATTCAGAAAGAGAGAGAGAGAGAGAGAGAGAGAGAGAGAGAGAGAGAGAGAGAGAGAGAGAGAGAGAGAGAGAGAGAGAGAGAGAGAGAGAGAGAGAGAGGCCACAGGAGGGTAGGGACAGAAAGCGTACCGTAAGGTAAGCGTTTAAAATCGGACTCCCTTCTGTCTGTTAAGGTTAGCGCGCCCGTGGAGGCAGCTGGACTGGCGCCTTCGGACAAGCGGGCGGGCGGGCGTCAAGAGCGGTAGACAAGTGGGCGGAGGCTTGACATGTGTAACGAATTCGTAGGTACGACAGTTGCGAGTGTTTGGCGGCCGTCAAGAGCTGGAAGGTCCGAAGCGATTCAGGTGTTCACAGGAGCGCATGAATGAGTGGATGTGTTCGTGTGCGCGTATTGATGTTTTCCGTGTCGGTATTTACACTGATCACTGTTCATGCGGATGGTCGCGGCGTCGGCGGCTGTGTTTGTTTATTTGTGATCTTGCTGCGGTCCTTTTTTTGTCTTCTCTAATCTGTTTCTTTTTTCGGCATTTTCTGCTTATGCTGGGAGTGCGTGTTTGAGGTTTTGTTGTCATCGGCATTATGAGGGTATCGGGACGTGAAATATTTTTTAATGTCTAATGTTTATTGTATTAATGAGTATGATAATGGCAATAACAATATTATAACGTTATTGGCATTAACTAATCATAAAGACAGGAATAGTAATAATGATAATGGAAACAATCATAATTACGATAATGATAATCGTAATGATATTAACGATCACAATTCTTAATTTTACGAATTGAATGTTATTGTTACTATTTTTTACTCCCGCTCTTATTTATTATTTTCATGTCAAAAATGTTACGCAAGACGTCTCCCAGTCTGCTCGATATTGCAATTCCTTTTTACTCCGTTTTCTATTTTTTCTCTTTCTTTATTCTAGATTTCTCCTCTCATTACGTACATGACCGCGATTAGACTTAATGTTCATTTATTTATCTTCTATTGTTCTAATATATATGTTACATTTCAAAAAAACAAAAACAAAAATAAAAAAATAGTACATCTACACGTATCCATGATAATCGAAAATAGAATAAAATTAAACACACGTTATAGATTTGGCCCCAGACACTCACGGTTTGCCCAAGGTAGAAAACCGTGGTCGTTCGCACCCTTTTTCCGTCTGTGCAGTTCGGTGTGCTGTGTGTGACTGCATGTACGTTTTATATAACTGTTAATCGATGTCACAGGTATATAATCACCGGATAGTATTTATCGCCCGTGGTTGAGGAATCTTTGATAAAACCGAAAATTACACACACTCACCCTGCGTAGTAGGTGTGAAAACTCGCATTACATGCCTGGATGGAAACTTAATGCCTCTTTGGATATTGAGTAAGAAGCTGGCACCGTCTGGATGACTGTATAACAAGGCGTCGCTGTGTTGTCAGTCTCCACGGCGGCTGTATTCGATCGCTTTTCTTTGGGGGGCGGGGGGTGGGGGCGATGGGAGTGAAATATAATCGTAAAAGAAAATAAAACATTCACATATTCTGCAGGTGAGGCCAGGCTAGAAGAGGACAGAGAGAATAGTTGTGAAGGGGATGAGAAGATACGCTTGCATATAGTACGCACACACCCAAGTACCGCACGCAAACCCAGTATAGTATGGACATACCAAGAAACTGAAATGGACCGAAAAAAACGAAGAGAAATAGAAATTATGGAGATAATAGAATGCCTCGTATGAGCACGGACAAGAAAGAAGAAAAAGAAGAAGAAGAAAAAAAACACTGAAAGTTATGGGTCTGAAAAAGAAGCGCAAAGGAATCAAATATGAGCACCAAATTTATAATTCCATAATTATTGTCATTACACTCAGCCGAGACATGAGATCCGCGAGTGACTTTGCTTGGCGCGCACTGTAAAAGGTTAGAATGTTTTTAGAGCGAAGGAAGGGGGGTAAGAGAGAGGGGGGAGGGGGAGTGGTGAAAATGGGGAGGGGGTGAAGCCTATGGGAATTAGCTATGATTCTTTTTGTGTCTGAAGACTACTAAGAGTTTGAATTAGTCGGCTTACTTATTATCATCTTCAAAATATCGTATATCACGAAATGTGTCCGAAATTCGGGATACAGATCACTACAGGAGACATGGCATCATACCTACCATAGAAGACGGTTCATACCATTGCGTTGTGCCAGCTTACCTACCTATTAGTGTTCTTAATGCATAAAACAACTAGAACACCGTCGAGACTCATTGTGCGTGTAGAGAGTCCCTCCATTAAAGACCACGCAAATCAGAGGAAGAGGAAGAGGAGGTAGAGGGGGAAAAAGGAGGAAGAAAAGAGACAGGGCGTTTTATGGGGGTGTATTTTACCGACGCCAGACTACGATTCCTTTCCAGAAAACCAAACGGGCAAAAATACGCGATGAAGACAAATCGATGTTAACGCCGCCTGTATA
>NC_091556.1:12524942-12527442 GCF_042767895.1 Penaeus vannamei | reverse complement strand
GTTGGTACTGCTTTATCCTTTTAGTTATATTTTCTTCTTCTCATTATTATTATTGTTATTATTATTGGCTTCATTGTTATTGATATTGTTGTTATTATTATTATTATTATTATTATTATTATTATTATTATTATTATTGTAGTTGTTTTTGCTGTTGTTATTATTGTTATTATTTTTATTGTTATTAATAATTGTTGATAATCGTAATGATATGGCATTGTTGATATGAACAAGACAAATGATAACAATCATTCTCCTATTATGATGCACCGTCAATGTATGGTTATAACCTTTACATCACCCAACAATAAGGCGAATTTTGAATTTAGTTCAGGCAATAATAGACTACCTTAAATTGGCCTTATTGAGCTTGTCGGTCGAAATTAGACCATTAAATACTTTGGAGACAATTTAAGACGAATAAAAAAAAGAAGTTTTCGTATTCCTGGAAGATGACAAGGTAGCACACTTCATCGATCCCATATTTGCTCTCAATGCGAAAGACGGCCCTGGTGTGAGGCCGGTCAGTAAGGTCCATCGCGCAACTCGCCCAGCCGTAAACCACGACCTTACGGAGACCCACCGGTTGCCACTGTCTCGACCTCAAGACGGCGACGTTGTGGGTGAAGATGCCGAGTTATGAAGGAAAGTTTTTACTTCAGCGTCTCCAGGCCCTTTTGTCCTCCAGGGGCGCCTTTGTCTCTCGCCGCGGCCACGTCAGATCTTCACAGCTCTGTCTGGCTCGGGGTACCTCGATTGTGGTCTGTGAAGGAGAATAAAAGGAGGCGGGAGAGAGAGAGAGAGAGAGAGAGAGAGAGAGAGAGAGAGAGAGAGAGAGAGAGAGAGAGAGAGAGAGAGAGAGAGAGAGAGAGAGAGAGAGAGGGGGAGAGGGGGAAGAGGGAGAGAGAGAGAGGGGGGGGGAGAGAGAGAGATAGGGGGGGAAGAGAGAAAGAAAGAGAGAGGGGGGAGAGGGAGAGAGAGAGAGAGAGAGAATGGGGAAAGAAAAACCGAGGCGTGAAGGATCCCTGGTATTAACCCCCCCCCCCTTTTTTTTTTTTTTTTTTTTTTGAGGGAGCTTTTACTAATCTACTTCATATGCTTGTTGTGTGTGTTTGTGTTTTTTTCTGTGTTTATGTAGGTGTGTTCGTGTTTGTATTTATGTTTGGGTGAGACTGGATTCAAGCGTTTGTTTTTTGAGTGTCTTGATGCCTGTGTGTTTATGTGTATGTATATTTGTGTGTGCATGCGTATGTGTGTGTGTGTGTGTGTAAGTGTGCGTGTGTGTGTGTGTGTGTGTGTGTGTGTGTGTGTGTGTGTGTGTGTGTGTGTGTGTGTGTGTGTGTGTGTGTGTGTGTGTAAGTGTGCGTGTGTGTGTATGTCTGAGACACAGACACAGACCGACCGAGGGAACGAGCGCGAGAGAGGGAGAGAGAAAGAGAGAGAGAGAATTAGAAAGAAAGAGAATTAGAAAGAAAGAGAATTAGAAAGAGAGAGAATTAGAAAGAGAGAGAATTAGACATATATATATATATATATATATATAGAGAGAGAATTAAAGAGAGAGAGAGAGAGAGAGAGAGAGAGAGAGAGAGAGAGAGAGAGAGAGAGAGAGAGAGAGAGAGAGAGAGAGAGAGAAAGAGAAAGAGAGAATTAGAAAGATAGAGAAATAGAGAGAGAAATATAATTAGAAATAAAAAGGAAAAGAGACAGAGAGGGAGAGGGAGAGGGCAGAGACAGAGAAAGAAAGAAAGAGAGCGACAGACAGACAGAGAGCGAAGCAAAGAAGCTCTCTCGCGGGGGCCCCTCGTCAGCCAGGCCCGCTAAGTCTCAGTGACGCGCCAGACATGTGGTGTGACGACGATAAGATAAACTTTCCGTTCGTTATTTAATTTCCGGCGATATTGTTGCGGTGTCGGAAGGAAACGTGTTCCGAGCGTGTCTGGCATGACGGGCCGCCCACTTCTCCGAAAGTTTCCCCCTGGGCGTCTTGGGAGAGAGAGGGACGGGGAGGTGGGTTGGAGAGAGAGAGGGACGGGGAGGTGGGTGGGAGAGAGGGGGAAGGAGAGAAATGGGGGGAGAGGGAGGAGGGGAGGAGGGGGGGAGAGGGAGGGGGAAGGGAGAGGAGGAGGAGGGAGGGTATGTGAGAGGGAGGGATGGATGGAAGGGGGTGGAGGTGGACTGGAGTGAGAGAGGAAGGGATGGGGTGGAGGGATGGAGGGGAGAGAGGGGTGGAGGATGAAGGGAGAGAGAGAGGGGGGGATGGAGAGAGGGATTGAGTGGATGGAGGAGCGAGAGAGAGGGAGGGGATGGATAGGGGTGAAGGATGGAGCGGAGAGAGTTGGGGTAAGAGGGAAGGAGCAGAGGGGAAGTAAAGGGATAAAGGAAGAGAGAGGAAAGAAAGGAAAGGGTAGAGGGGGGGAAAGAGAGATAAACGAAAAAGAATGGGGAAGAGAGAAGAGCGGATGGGGATGGGGGGGATAGGGTGGATCTCTATCTCTCT
>NC_091556.1:12523268-12524442 GCF_042767895.1 Penaeus vannamei | reverse complement strand
GGGCGGGTCGGTTATCTGTTCGGTTCGTCTCGTTGGTTCGTCTTGTCAGGTTATCTGGTCGGTTAGGCTTGGTGGTTCATTTCGTCGGGTTATCTGGTCGGTTCGTCTTGGTGGTTCATCTCTCCTAGTCGGTTCATCTTGTCGGGTTATATGTCCGGTTCGTCCCATTGGTTCGTCTCGTCGGGTTATATGTTCGGTTCGTCTCGGTGGTTCATCTCTCCTCGTCGGTTCATCTTGACGGTTTATATGTTTACTTAATCGGTTCGTTTGTTTGGTATATCTTGCAATTCTTCTCACAGGTTCGTCTCGTCGGTTCGTCTGATTAGAGTGTCTTTTCGGGCTCTTCTTTGCCGGCTCATCGCGTAGGTTCGTTGTGTCGGTTCGTTTCTTTGGTTCATCTCGTCAGTTCGTATCGTTGATCCGTTTCGCCGGTTCATCTTCTCGGCTCGATGCGTCTTCTCGGTTCGTCTCCTCGGTTCCTTGTGTCCAGACGGTTCGTCTCTTCGGTTCCATTGAAAGCTTTATTTTTCCTGTGATCGTTGTTGTTATTTTTATCTTTTATTGAATCGCATTCAGTTAGTATTACCATTATTGTTGTTAGCATCATCATCATTATCATTATCGTCATTATTGTTGCTATTATTATTATCATTATTATAATTATTATTATTATTGTTATTACTATTAGTAGTATTATCATTATTGATATTGGTGTTGTTCTCGTGAATATTATTAGCATTGTTTTTATTGTTATTATTATTATTTTTATTATTATTATTATTATTATTATTATTATTATTATTATTATTATTATTATTATTGTTATTATTATTATTATCATTATTATTATTATTGTTATAATTATTATTATAATTATTGTTATTATTATTATTATCAGCAGCAGCAGTAGCATTAGCATTATTATCCTTAGTATTGTTTTTGTTGTTATTATTATTATGATTGTTGTTATCATTATTGTTATCATAATCCTTATCATTATCTTTATTATTACTATTATTGTTATTTTCATTATTATCATTATGAGTATTTTGATTATTATTATTATTATTATCATTATGATTAACATTATTATCATTATCATAATTATTATATTATTGTTAATGTTATTATCATTATTACTATTTTTATTTGTTTTGCCATCATTATTATTATC
>NC_091556.1:12513268-12518268 GCF_042767895.1 Penaeus vannamei | reverse complement strand
GAGGGAGGATAGAGGAGGGAGGATAGAGGGGAGGGAGGGATAGAGGGAGAGAGGGAGGGAGGAAGAGAGAGGAGGAAGAGAGAGGAGGGAGGGAGAGAGGAGGGAGGGAGAGAGGAGGGAGGGAGAGAGGGGAGGGAGAGGGAGAGGGAGGGAGAGAGAGGGAGGGAGGGAGAGAGGGAGGGAGGGAGGGAGAGAGGGAGGGAGGGAGAGGGGAGGGAGGGAGAGAGGGAGGGAGGAGGGAGGAGAGAGGGAGGGAGGGAGAGAGAGGGAGGGAGGGAGAGAGGGAGGGAGGGAGGGAGAGAGAGGGAGGGAGAGAGAGAGGGAGGAGGAGAGGAGGAGAGGGAGAGAGAGAGGGAGAGGGAGAGAGAGGGAGAGAGAGAGAGAGAGAGAGAGAGAGAGAGAGAGAGAGAGAGAGAGAGAGAGATAAAGCAAGAGAAAGAGAGAGAAAGGTGAAAAAAGTAGCCCCAGAATGTGTGTACGTGTATAGGTATGTTTCGTGGTGATGTTATCGGCGCAAGCTCCATCTTACAACGTGGGAAGCCGAGAAATCCCTTTGGTATTGACACTTGGACGGTCACTGGCCACGAGGATACCACACTCTCATTCCTTACTTCGATTACCCTCAGAAAAAAAGAAGAAATGGGGATAAAGAAGGAGAAGATGAGGAAAGGGAAGATAGGGGAGATAGGGGAAAGAGGAAGACAAGACAAGAAGACGAAGATGATGGAGATACATAAGAAAGATCAGAAAAGAAAAGAAAGGGGAAAAGGAAAAAAATGAAGGAAGAGAAACCGATAGACATGAGGAAGAGAAGAAAGAGTGAGCAACGTAGAATGGAAGAAAAGAAAGAGATGATAATAAAAGGAGAAGAAGAAAGGGAAGATAGAGGAAAGAGGAAGACAAGCTAAGAAGACGAAGAAGCTGAAGACTCATAAAAAATCAGAAAAAAAGAAAAGGGAAAAGGAAAAAATTAAGGAAAAGAAATAGGAAACGAATAAAGAGAGAACAACGTAGAATGGAAGAGAAATAAGGAGAAGAGTGGGGGAAAAAGGACATTGTTATTACACGTCTGACGAGCAGCACCATACCCTGACAAACACGCACGACCATCATGTACAATTATGAGCTCGAGAGACATGACCTTTATGGACACAGGTAGTGGGGTAGAGATGGCAGCGATAATTACTCGTGTTTTGGGAAAATGGTGAAAATGGTGACATGATAGTTACGAGAAAGAAGAAGAAGAAGGAGGAGGAGGAGAAGAAGAAGAAGAAGAAGAAGGAAGAGGAGAAAACATACCGCTGTCTATGGTAACGGAACTATGTAGGACCTGAAGTAAAAATGTCCCCTTTCTTATTCTACTTCTTTTCTTCCTTTTTCAATGTTTATTCCTGTTCCTCCTTTTCCTCTTCCTGATGTTTCCGACTTCCTCTGTCTCTACAGTAATTTTTCTCCTTCGACTCTTCCTCTTCCTACTCCACCCCTCCTCTTGCTCCTACTTCTCCTCCTCCACCACCATCTCTTCCTCCTCCTCCTGCTCCTTCATCTTTTTCTTCTTGCTCTTCCTCCTCCTCCACCATATCTTCCTCCTCTTCCCCCTTCCCCTATCCCCACTGCAGTAATTTTCTTCCTACCACACTTCCTCCTCTTTCTCTCCCTCTCCCTCCTCCTCTTCCTCCTTCCTCCTTCTCTCTCATCCCACTTCCTTCTCCTCCTCTCTCCTCCTCTTTCTCCCTACTCCTCCTCCTCCTCCCCCTCATCCCACTTCCTTCTCCTCTTCCCCTTCCTCCTCCCCTTCCCCCTTCCTCCTCCTCCTCCTCCTGCCCCCCTCGTCCTCCTCCCTCTCCTTTTCCTCCTCCCTCCTCCCTTTTCCTTCTCCTCCTCCTCCTGCTCCCTTCTCCTCTCTCCCCTCCTCTTCTTCCTCCTCCTCCCCCTCATCCCCTTCTCCTCCTCACTCCCTCCCTCCTCCTCCTCCTCCTTTTCTCCTCCTCCTCCTCCTCCTTTTCTCCTCCTCTCTCCCTCACTCCCTCCCTCCCTCCTCCTCCTCTCCCATTCCTCCTCTTCCTCCTCCCTTTTCCTCCTCCTCCTCCTCCTCCTCCCCCTCCCATTCCTCCTCTTCCGACGTGGCCGCGTGCGTGCAAGAGGGTGACACCTTATTTCCCGAGCTTGCATGCGGTGGGCGGCAAGAGGTTTTGTTGCGCTTCTACATTCCTGCGGCCGACGGGGGGCTGTGCGTCCTATGGTGTGTGTACGTGTGTGCGCGTGTGTGCGTGTGTGTGTGTGTGTTTATGTATGGTTGTATGTGTGTGTGTTTTTGGATGTGTGTGTGTTTTTGGATGTGTGTGTGTTTTTTGTGTGCGTGTGTGTGAGTGTGTGTGTGTGTGTGTGTGAGTGCGAGTGTGTGTTTGTATATGTGTGTGTGAGTGTGTGTTTGTGTGTGTGTGTTTGTATGTGTTTGTATGTATGTGTTTGTGTGTGTGTGTGTGTAAAAGGAAATGAAAAAAGGGGGCGGAGATTTCAGAGAAAGAAAGAAAGTTGAAGTTGAGGAAAATGAGTCATTACGTGGTGAAAGGAGGAAGAGGGAGAGAAAAAAGGAGCAGCAATGGCGGTAGAAAGGAGTGGGACGAGAGAGAGAGAGAGAGAGAGAGAGAGAGAGAGAGAGAGAGAGAGAGAGAGAGAGAGAGAGAGAATAAGACATCATCAGCATTATTAAAATAGAACGAACACACACACACACACACACACACACACACACACACACACACACACACACACACACACACACACACACACACACACACACACACACACACACACACACACACACGCTTGACCTAGTCTCTGGTGCTGCTGAGGTCAAAGGAAAGACACAAGAGTCAGGATCACTTCCACGTTACTACCAACCGAGACGTAAATTTTTTAGAGTTCATTAAATTTCATTAGCTGTAAATGCCACGATTAAAACAAGAAGAAGAAGAAGGAGAAGGAGGAGGAGAAGGAGAAGAAGAAGACGAAGAACAATACTATTTCTACTCGAGATAAGAGATAAGACCGACTTAAAAGCTGATGCAGACAGAAGACAGAGAGAGAGAGAGAGAGTGAGAGAGAGAGAGAGTGAGAGAGAGAAAGAGAGAGAGAGAGAGAGAGAGAGAGAGAGAGAGAGAGAGAGAGAGAGAGAGAGAGAGAGAGAGAGAGAGAGAGAGAGAGAGAGAGAGAGAGAGTAGCTCAGGAGAGAGTTTTAATAGAGCCGGGTAGTTAAAAGTAGGTTTCCGCTTCTTAAGATGTAGTCGAGCTCTAGGTAGCCTCTTGGGAGTCTGCAAATGATATAATCCCAGCAGGTGACTCTATCGTGCGGGATATTTAGGTGAAAGGTGTGCCGATGATCGGGAAAAAAGATAACATCTGATTAGGTTGTATAAAAAAAGAAAAAAAGGCAGAAGCCACACTTCACGGGTGATCAGCCAAGCATAGCGAACCAGCAGTGTGTCCTCCCTCCCCTTCCCCTTCCTCTCTCCCCTCCTTCTCCCCCTCCTCCCCTACTTTTCCTATCCCCTCACTTTGCTTCCTTTCTCCTTAATTTTCTTCCCCTCTTCTTAGCTTGTTTTCTTCTTCTTTTTGTTCTTCCTCAATTATGTTTTATAGCTTTTTCCCTTCATCTTATTTTATTTTTTTTCTAGGCTTTCGTGGTTTTATTATATTTTTCTTCATTTTTCATCGTTCGTTACTTTCCTCCTTTCATTGTTTCTTCTATTTCCGTCTGGGTTAATTTTCTTCATTTTTTTTCCTCTACGAATATTTATTTATCGCCATTAATCCATTATACGTTTTCTTTCTCTTTCCGTACGTTTTTTTCTTTTTTAAATCCTGGTCCATTAAATAACGGGTTTTGACGATTAACACATTAGATAAACCGAAGACTTTTACGAGATGCAGTTCATGAAGGGGATGCGCCGAATTCTCGTTTATTTATTCATGTGCGGAAAAGTAGAGCTGAAAGAACATAAAGAGAAAAGGAGGGGGAGATAATAATGATAATGATAATGATGATATAATGATAATAATGATGATAATGATAATGATTGTGATAATAATGTTTATGATGATGATAATTATAATTTAAATATGATTAGAACTATAATGATGATAATGGTGATAGTACTAATGACAATGATAATAATTATGATACCAATGTTAATAATAATAGTAATATTAATACTGATAACGATAGTAATAATGATAATGATAAAAATAATGATAATGATAAGAAGAAAAAGAAAAAGAAGGTGAAGAGGGGGGAGGAGGAGAAGCGAAAGACGAGAGGATAAGAAAAGAGAGAGGGAGATAAGACAAAAAAAAAAAGTAAAAGGATTTCATATTTTCTTTATGGATTAGATGCGTTTTTTTTTTTTTTTTTTTTTTTTGGCGCATTCTGAAATGTGCTCTTATGTACTTATGTGCTCAGCCGGCACGTCTGAGCCGCGTGTAGTACCTTCACGTCCTCAGCGCGTACGTCAGCCTGTACATTCACCGCCTGCCTCTGTCATCCTCCAGCACTTTCTTCGAGGGCGTGTGAGATCCTCGGCCGTTTCAGACACCGCTGAGACTCCTTGGCAGGGCGTCTTTTAGACACGTCTCTTGAACACGTTTCTTTATTTTTTATGGGATCTGAGTCCTTTGTTCATGATCCTTATAAATTTATTTTTTTTCCTTGTCGCTTTTCAATGCCGGTGAGCATATTCCGTATGCTTCTCATGACGACATTTATCATATTCTTTTGTGTGGCTCAGTGCTGGATATATATATATATATATATATATATATATATATATATATATATATATATATATATATATATATATATATATATATATATGTGTGTGTGTGTGTGTGTGTGTGTGTGTGTGTGTGTGTGTGTGTGTGTGTTTGTGTTTGTGTTTATTTCTGTTTACAGAATCAGGTTTATCGGTGTATGGTATACAAAGCATTACATAATTTTCTCT
>NC_091556.1:12483268-12498268 GCF_042767895.1 Penaeus vannamei | reverse complement strand
GTCTGCAACAACCTCGGGAGCGTGTACGTTAGTGAGTATATGTCCGAAGGAGTAGAGAGTGGTTTGGGCGACTCTGCTTTCGTAGCGATTCGTTCTTGCGTGGAGGCCGAGGCTCACTTGCTTCTTGACGGAATGAGCGCGAGGCGATGCCGGTGTGTGGTCGTTGAGTTATGGTGCGCAGAGGTAGTGGCCAAGTAATCTAAATAACTCATTACCATATCACTCTCGCCGCTCGGTTCTCGGCTCTCGCTGTGCCCACTTACCCATCCCTTCGTCCCAACTAAAGCCACAATTCGTAACTTTTTATCCCCGCTTTAATACCACCCACCGGCCGACACCAATGTTGTTAGCGAACACCGCCCATACATGCCACCTAGTACCCATGAGCAACCATAATAATGGGTAGAGGTCGGTTAGCCACCAGCTCCTTGCGGGTACTTCGTGTTCCTCCATTTATATCCCCGCCTCTTCGAAATATCTCCTGGAGCAACTTGGTTTAAGAACACTTTCACGTTGGCCACGGATGTTCCACGTTCTTTCCTTAATAAATCATTAAACCTGTGTGAAGTGTGCTCACGGAGTCTCTCTCTCTCTCTCTCTCTCTCTCTCTCTCTCTCTCTCTCTCTCTCTCTCTCTCTCTCTCTCTCTCTCTCTCTCTCTCTCTCTCTCTCTCTCTCTCTCTCTCTGACATCACTCTTTTTCATTTGGAAGGTTCTCGCCGCACATAAGGAAAAACCGCCGCTGAATCTAAAAGCTTCGAAAACTTTGTAGATCAGCGGTTCACAGACTTTACTCAGTCACGTAACCATTGAATCCTTGCACCGGATACCTCTTGTATAACTAATATTTTTTACTATTACTTTCAGTAATATACAACATTAGAATTTACAATATTATTGGATCTTGCAAGGTTCAGATTTTAAAGTAAGATTAATAAATTCGCAGAAGCAGTATGTGATAAAGTTAATTGAATATGAGGAGTACGACTCGTATCCTCCACATTTTTTTCTTGGAACCCAGTTTGGGAACCTCTTTCCAAGACAGACGTGGAACGCCTCGAAGACCAGTTACACGATCCGCGAAGGAATGTAAGTTCTGGAGGAGTCGCTGCAAGTATCTACCAAATCGCAAGTCTCTGTCGTATATTTCTTGAAACTTCACTCCATGAATTTAGAATTTTCGGAATATGACTCCCCCATACCAAAAACCTTGCATGCGCTCTTATCCGAACGAGGAATATTCATGTGCACAAACCCCAGACAACTAGCAAGCTAACCTCCCACCCAGCCTCGAGCCCACCCAGAACGCACCTTAAACCAAGTACACAACCTCCCACCTAGTCCCCCGCCAATACCAAAATCTCCTACCAAATCCCCAACCTACCTAATCCCCAGCCAGTACCATAACCTCCCACCTAGTCTCCAGCCAGTAACACAACCTCCCACCAAGTCCCTGGCCAGTACCACAACCTCCCACCAAGTCCCCAGCCAATACCAAAATCTCCTACCAAATCCACTACCTCCCACCTAGTCTCCAGCCAATACCACAACCTCCCACCAAGTCCCCAGCCACAACCTCCTACCTAGTCCCACAACCTTCCATCCTCCCAGTACCCAACCTCAGACCTGGCACCCAGCCTCCCACTTACCACGACCTCCCTCCCACCCGCACCCAGCCTCCGCCTCACAGCGAGTGGGAAGACTGGTTCCAGTGACACTATCTAAGGATAAGGTCTCTTCCAGGACAACAATGGCCATGACCTGACAGCAAAACGCGTGAGCAGATATAACGACGCGTGGCCGATAGTACAACACGTGACCTGATAAGAAGGCACGTGACTGATTAGGCAATGCTTGACCCAGAGAATGTATTTTTGCGGAAGCGAAGGCCGAATACAGTATGGTGACACGTTTGAGGTCGAGAGTGTTGTTAACGCCACCAACTTTGTTATTATTCATATTGCTAATATTTCTACTCGTTTTATGGCTACTACTTAAGCCGTTACTATTTCTACAGTTATTATACAACTACCAGCATAGTTACCCCGAATACCTAATTATGTAACCATTACTTCTACCACTACTGCTATTACTTCCAGTAAGATGATCATGAATGTTCTGATTATAATTCATAATTTCATCGCTGATAATGGTATTGATGATGATGATGGTGGCATTGATAATGGTCATTATTGTTATTATTATTACTAATACTATTATTATTGTTACTACCACCACTGCTACTATTACTACAGCTACTGCTAATACAACTACTACTACTAGTAATGCTAGTCCTACTACTGTTATTACTACTACTGATATTGCCACGACTATTACTACCACTACTACTACTACTTTTCTTTTCCTTCATTATTATAGTTATCATTATTGTTATCATCATCATCATCTTCATCATCACTACAACTACTACTACTTCTGCTACTACTACTACTACTACTAATATTAGTACTACTACTAATCATTACCATTATTTTCAATCTATTAATTATCATTAGCATTACTGTTATTGCCGTTCTATTTTAATCATCATTATTAGTCATTGTCACTATTATAAGTAGTCCTGATATAAACACAAGGCGGACAATTTTGCTTATTTCTTACATTATCATTATATTCCCAATGGTAATGGCAGTACTAATAATTACTAATTAGAGTAAAACGATGATAATGGTGATAAAATTTGAGGATCATTAAGATGAATAAAAGGGACAGTGATGATGATAGTCATGATATTATTGATAATGATCAGATTTTAAAAAAATGCCGTTATAGTTGTTTATACGACTATTAATTAATTCAATAGTATTATTCATTTTTATTTATTTGTTTTTCTTTTTTGAGAGAGAAAAAGAGAGGGAGAGAGAAATAGAGATAGGTAGAGATAGATAGATAGATGAATAGAGAGAGCGAGAGAGAGAGAGAGAGAGAGATACAGAGACAGAGACAAAAAGGGAGAGACAGAGGTAGAGAAAGAGAGACAACGAGAAACAGAGACAGAGATAAAGACAGACTGACTGAGGCAGAAAGAGATACAAAGAGAGGCAGAGAGGAGAGAGAAAGAGATAGAGCGAAGTAATCGATGATACCGAAGTAAAAAACAAAAGAGTATATATATATATATATATATATATATATATATATATATATATATATATATATATATATATATATATATATATATATATATATATATATATATATATATATATATATATATATATATATATATATATATATATTGTATGTATCCAACCACCAGAAGTTACACCCGCTCATTCACCTCCTCATATTTAACTCACTCATTCATCTCCCCTCACCTTAATGCGACGAAACACATCTTAATGAAGTGACTAATTACTCTCCGAATTGTCACATTACCCGCTGAGCAAGAGATGAAGCCAAGAGGGTGTGATGCCGGGTTAATGAGATGACAAATTATATCTCATTGGGTGACACCATCGACGCTGAATTGGCACCGCAGTTATGATGATACGGTACATTGGTCGGTATGTGGTGTATGGTGTTGGTTGTATGTTAGGCCTTTATGTGTGTTGTTTGATGGTTATGGTGAGGTTAGGAATGGTGATGATGGTGAAAAGATGATTTGAGATGGTGATGGTGATGATAGTAATGATTATGATGATAATGACAATGTTGATGACAATTATACTGGTGATGAAGAGGATGATCGTAATGATATGATTGATGATTATCATAATGATGATGACGATGATGATAACGACAATAATAATAATAATAAAAATAATATTTATGATAATAGTAGCAATAGGAATAATGGTAATAGTAATTGTGATAATAATGATAATAGTAGTGACGATAATAATGATAATAATAATCATTATGCTAATAATGATAACAGTAATAATATGATCATGAACTATGATGCCAACAATAACAGTAATAATGATCATAATGATAATAATAGTACTGATAGTAATGATAATAATAGTACTGATAATAATAATGATAATATTTATAATAATTGGAATAATAGTAGTAATAAGGAGAATAATGACAATGATAGTGATAATGTTATTTTTGATAATAATGATAATTACAGTAATGATAATGATGATCATAGTACTACTAATATGATAAAAATGATATTAATGATAATGGAGATATACTATTATTATTATTATTATTATATATTTTTTATGATCGTTATCAGTGTTAATATTATCATTATTATTATTGGTATTATAATCGTCATTATTATTATCATTGCTGTTGTCAGAATAATAATGATTTTATTGTTATTATCATTATTATTGCTATCATTATCATAATTGTTATTGTTTTTGTTGTTATTAATATCTTCATTAATATCATTATTATCACTATCATGATCATAATCCTTATTATCATCATACCAACGATACGGCGCATATCGCTGAATTTATTCGAGGATAAGAATGTCCAAAATGATACAAGAAAATCTGCTTAGCATATAAGGATCTGTTGTGTAGTTTGTGTAGTGAAATATTTCCTTGTTTTTGTTCTCTAATGTGTTTCATTATGTAGGAATTCGGTCAGGATATATTATCTTGTCTCAACTTGCCCACTAACTACACACCTAACCACCATATCATTATGGCAACACGCACGCACATATACAAGGCAAACACACTCGCACAAAAAGCGACTCTCATAGAAAAAAAAACGTACACGCATTCACACAGACACTCACCGGGACTACTCGCACACAAAGGAGCCAGACAGGTACTACATACCCAGGGAATAAACACAGCCCCAGGCGTGCCCCTACGGTCTCGCTCGCTCGTGACCTGTTCCCTTGCCCTTCCCCTCCCCCTCCCCCCTGCTTCTGCCCTACAGGTGTCTCTATACCCTTTCCCCTACACGAATACGCACACACACACACACACACACATATAAACACTTACATATGCGCGTATACTGAAGCGCACGCGTATGTATAAACACACACAAACATATACTCAGACTCACTCACTCACTCGCTTACTTGTTTTAGTTACTTACTTCCTTACCTACTCACTCACTCACTTAACACACTCATTCACTCACACACACACACACACACACACACACACACACACACACACACACACACACACACACACACACACACACACACACACACACACACACACATACACACACACATTCACACACGTAATTTTTTTTGAAAAATCTTGTGTCCTACATTCTGTCCAAATCAACGAGAAAAAAAATCAGTAGGGTGATAGTGAAGGGCAACTGCGGTGTCGTGCAGGTGTCGTGATGTTGCCATAGCGCGTCACACATCGCGGTTTATGACATGACGCCTCTCTGTTAATTGCCATCGGGCGCCGCGGGTCCCAGGGTTTTACACCTTGCTTAATGCACCTTCGAGCCACGTACCTGGGTTCGGACAGGAGGAGGTGGAGGAACAGGAAAAGAAGGAGGAATAGGGGAGAAGGAAGGACATGGAAAGGAGAAATGTGAGGAGAAGGAAGAACAGGAGGAGAAGGAGAAACGAGAAAAGGAGGAACAGGAGGAAGAGGAAGAACAGGAAGAGAAGGAGTAGCTAGAAAAGGAGGAAGATGAGAAGGAGAAACAAAAGAAGGAGGAAGAAGCAGAAGAGAAGGAAACCTAGAAAAATGTAATAATAATAAACACCGTCGTCGTCGTCCTCGTAGTCATAATGATTATGACGATAATATGTACATGGACGATAATAGTAATATAATGACAATAATGATAATGGTTATGATAGTAATAGTAACAGTAGTAATAACAATGATGATAATACTGGGAATGATAATTACGATGGTAATGAGATAGTAATTGCAGTAGTAATAGTAATGATAATAACGATTATAATGAAAACGATAATTATGTTGGTGATGATAATGATAATAATATTAATAACATACATTAATAATGATGATAATGATAATGCTACTTCTACTACTGCTACGAATAATAATAGTAATAATAATATGATAGAAATAATAACAATAATGATGATAGTACTAAAACCTACACTGACAGACCTAATAAGGATAATGATCTTAATTCTTTGCAGTCCACTGTGAAGTATAATGTACCGACAGCGCTAATCTAAATGCAATCATAACCAACAACGCATATGATGATAATGATGATAACATTGATAAGTGATAACATAATGAAGAAACCAAAGCTTATAATAGGGACAAAGACTTGAAAAAGAGACACTAATCTGAAGTTTAACGCCGCCAGTGACACAGCTGAAGGGAGATGGCCCAGTGTTGACCGTCGAAGGGAAACAAACAACACCCATTTTCGGCGCGGACTCAAGGCGTTGAGATGTCCATTTCCTTTCACGACTTGCCACATCTTTCCACCGCCCATTTACCACCCTCAACCCACCTTCCCTCACCGGCCTGTCAATCTACGCGGTAATGGCTATGATACACAACAATCACGTCCTCGGAATGTTGAGTAATTGAAGACTGAGAGTGGCGGGAGAGATGGCGGCCGTAGAGAGACTCGGGGGAGATCTCCGCACCCTCGCACAGGACTCGACGTCTCTGCCAAAATTACGGGTCATTTTCTCGGCCTTTTTACCCTAAGGGACGCCGACTGAACCTCCCTCGGGAGCCTGGAGACGATTTTGAAGGGAGGCTTGGGAGTTGGGTGTCTCTGCTGGGATTCGCCTTTATGTCCCTCCGTCGTAAGGTCGAGATTGCCGAGACGCCGTGTTGGGGAGACTCGGGGGTCTCCTCATCGACAGGTGACAAAATGACGGAATCGCGGCGCGTCGACAGAGGCTGATGCCGGAGAGCGCTGGAGGTAGGTTGGATTAATGGCCACCTTCGAGAAAATTGGCCGCCCGGACCCCCGAGAAACAATAAAAGGCGTTTGTTTATTACACTCGAGTGTGTGTGACGCCTCTAATAGCTCTGCGACGGCTGACGACGCTGCCCGGCCACCTTCGCTGTCGTCTTGTCCATCATTCGCTCAGTTTTTGCTCTTTGGAGTTCTCTATTTTATATGTATACACACGCACGCACACACATACATATATATAAGTATACACACATATGTATACGTGTGTGTGTTTATATATATATATATATATATATATATATATATATATATATATATATATATATATATATACACACACACACATACACACATATATTTAAATCTTCGCTCCCTTATTCAAAGGGCGTCGGGCGGGGCACATGTCAGGCGAAAAGAGGAGCAGGGAATGGCCAAATCTACGAATGGCAGAATTTTTTAAAAACTTCACAATCCTACTGAATTTACTTAAAAGTTCGCCCGCCTTAGAGCCGCTTTGAATAATAAAATGTGCTTTGTCAAGGCTATTTATACAAATATTCATAGTCGCTCCTTTAAGAGTCTCCCAGAGCCTTCCGCAGAAGTTTTAGAAATGCCTTCACAAGAAGAATGCGAATATAAATCACTTTAAGATGCTGCACTGTAAGCGAAGTGGCGTCAACAGATGGTCAAATCAGCTTCATTTATCACATGACTATTTTCCCGTAGCTTTTTATGATTTGAAGTTTGTTAAGAATGCTGACCGAAAGGAGGAATTACGTTCTACTTGCCTCTGATGCAGAAAAAAGTGACCTCTAAAATTTTCACCCATTTCGTAAAACATTAAAAAATATTTTTCTTCGAATTCTCTGTACCTCATCGCCATTTTTTCCCTCTCTGTACTACCAAATATAGAAGATGAAAAATGAGAATTTTATATCGATACTGAATATAAGAAAAGAAAATTGTTTTAAAAAATTATTATCAAAAAGAGAGGGTTTAAAGAAACTAATAATAATTAAAAAAAGAAAAACTAAACAGAAGACAATTTTATTTTGACAGATAAAAGGAAAATAATACACAAAAACGAAAAAAAGAGAATTTCCCGAAACTACTAACAAAAAGAAACTTCGAAAAAGAAGAAGAATGCGCAGCGACCCTCAGTGACAGAAATCGGAGAGGGTGAGCGCCGCCTCGCCCGCGACCAGACCGAAGCCCCGACCTGTATTGACATCTGAATTCGTGTTCTCCAGGCAATTCGCGAATGATAATGGTGTGCCTGTCATGGGAATATGATTAAGTCGTTGGGTACATTGTCCATTTGCATGTACGTCTTGTTTTGATAAGTGGGAAATTGGGGGAGTGAATTCTCTATCTTTTTTATTATATAATTTTTATTCTTATTCTTTTTTCTTTCCTTTTTTCTTTATTATTATCTGTTTTTTTTCGTGTGCGTCTGGTTGGTTTCCCGGAAGTCAGGTTGGGTTTCTAGGCAGAGTCTGTTCGCTTGGCTTTGGGTGCTGAAGGTTCCTCGCTTCTGGTCGCTGGCGGTTGTGGCAGCGGTCAGTGGGTGAGGATAGTAGTAAAGATGATAATGATGATGATGATAATGATGGTAATGAGGATGGTGATGATGAAGATCATGGTGGTGATAATGATAGTGATGATGATGGTAATGATGATATAATGATAGTGATAGTGATGATGATGACTCTAATATTATTAATGATGATAATGGTAATACTAACGATAATACTTGTAAGGATGATATTAATAATGATGATATTCTAATATGATGTTAATGATAATGTTAATGGAATCGAAAATCATGATAATAATTGATATTTCGAATCAACACCAATGTGGAAAATGATAAAATATATTGACAATAATGATAATAATACCGATAACACATAAATAACTGATCTGTGACAGACAATTCAATTACTAATAAAATGTATAAGCAACAAAACCAAACACAGCATAATTACAGCCTCGAAGGCATTCAACCTCCGCCCCAACCCCCTCAAAAAAAAAAAAAAAAAAAAAAAAGCGATACGACAAACGGCTAATGTTTTGATTCGGAATTAGCATTCTCTCTTATCTCTTTCCTCTGGCTCTGTGTGCATCCCTCGGAGGTGAAGCCGCTTATGCTAATTTTGGCAGATTCTTTGTCGAGTGAGTTGTCTGCAGCGGCTACCACTTGGCCTCTGCTTGTTGCGTTTGAGTTACTGGGTGTATGTGTCAATGTATGCGTGTGTGCTGATGTGGTGGGTAGGGAGATGTGTGGGTTCGTGTGTGTGTGTGTGTGTGTGTGTGTGTGTGTTTGTTGTGTTTGTGTGAGTATGCATTTGTGTGTTTGTTTGTGTGTGTTTGTGGCTATATGTGTATATGGCATAGATTTTATTGGTAATTAATAAACAGAGGCCCAAATAGATATACATTCTTCTTATTAGTAGAAATGTACTGACTAAAATTGATATTTTCATGGTCACAGGTCTTATTAGTCTTCAACCCATTCATGCATATACTGAATATTTCGTGACGGTGTTCGCGGAAGGACTTTGAAACCCTTACTTGGAAGCCGGGAACACCTGCTACATGATTTGTTGATTTAGTCATGAGTCTCACGCGGAAATTCGGCACAATTTACTACCATTCATACCATGGGTCTGATGTCCGAAAAAATACACACATATATCATCAAATTAGCCTTGACATATTTTGTTTTTAGCGCACAATTATGTTGTTGACAGTGCTATTTAGAGGGCGACGGCGATGCGTGCGTTATTTAGCGACTTGCGTGAACCCGGAGGAGGGCGACGGCGAGCCACGAGAGGGCAAAAAAGGCGCAATGTAAAACAAGGCGAGAACGCCCTCAGCGCGACCCGAGCCACGCCAGAAAGCAAGACAACTTGGCAACTTAGACCCCAGATTGAGTCACCCTGTTATTAATCAATTGATTTGATAGATGGAGTTTAGAATCAACCGCAGGAACACGAGTTTAAACAATTCTTGGCCCTGTCGAGAGTGACTTGCTTCTCTGAACCTTGCACAAACGACGCCGAAAAAATGCTAGGAGGAAGAGGAGGCAGGGGGGTGGGGGTAAGGATCTTAAGAACGTGCAGGGGGTCATAAATCAGAAGGGAAGGGAAGGGCAAGGGAGGCGGCAGGGTGCAGGGGGCTGGCGGCGGCGCTGGGCGTCGTTGTGGAAAGGGCGACATAGGGTGTGACACTGAGACATCGACAGCTGGTGATATGTCTTTTAATTATTGGTACAAGGAGGACGCCCTTCGCTCGCTTGTTAGCCTGGCACGACGCTAAACGGATAAGGGCGGAGCAGCCTAACGCACGGAGCTCCGAACTCCATCCCAGTCGCTATAACATTTCGAACGCCATTATCGGAGAGTGAAAAGATGCAAAACGAACAGACGAAAAGCGAGATGATGATGGGCCGGAGTAGCCTGATTCCAGGATAACACTGTGATGAGCACGACACCCGAGGAATTCCTTTAGAAAAGCTCCGCGTCGGGTCGTGCAACGAGCGAGGCTTAAAGAATGCCATTTGGGAGATTATTGACTCGTATAAGGTTATCGTCTGGCCCAGGCTGCAGCTCGCACCGCCTGATAAACACGGCTTTCGCCTGATGCACCTGCCTTGCAATCTTTATCGCCAACGAGCCTGCAAAAACAAGGACCAGTTATTTCACAAGATTGAGAGCTATAATATAGTTTGCGCAACTACGGGTTCGCCGACGCTGCCCCCAAGGATCTGCCGCCTTCTAGCTAATTACGACGGCCGTTGTGTGAACCACCGCTTGAGATACGACCGTCGGCCCGGGCGCTGCCGCCGAGGGCCCGCTCTCTCGCTGGATGCTGCGGACCTCATGCACACTCCCTCGGGATCATCATCATTATTTTTAATGCTAGACTCATCCCTGGAGTGCAACGGGTGTTCAAAGGATTGCACTGTCCGTATTTCTTTTTCTGTCCTAGTTATTTTTGTTATCAATGGAGATGCTGATGATATCCGCCTGCCGGAGCCTCTAGGCCTGTCAGTCACAGGGAGGGTTTTACGCCACCCTTTCGCCGCGGTAACAAGACATCACCATCCATCTTCTGTAAGGTCGACACTTGTAGAATTGACCCAGCGTCCTTGTGGGGCAACATTTTTTTTGCTTGTCTATCGGGAGACTGGTCATTAGTATCACCCGTTCCTCGTGCATGTTGTTATGCTTCCATTATATATCTTCATTCGTCATGATAATCAGATATTATCTCGCATAACCTTGGCAGAACAGAATCTAAAATTACCCGTTCAGATTCTTGTCTGAATATCCAAACCTTTATTCGCAAAGTGTATGCATTTTCAATTCCGGATTTCCAGTATTGGATAAGAAAAAAAGAATGCTGATAAGATTTTTCCATCGCAAAAGTTAAATTCAGTTCGAGATCCGGGGCCTTTATCTGGGCCAAGATCACTCACCTTTCGCGGAATTCCCTCGCCGACACGTATAAATACCGTTGGCTCAAACGTCGCTCGAAACTCTTCCAGTGTCATTAGACCGCTCTTTCATAAGCGTTCTATTTATAGCTCCTAGGTTTCCAGTGTCTCATGGGAGCGGGGAGAGGAAGGGGAAGGGAGGGCGGCAGGGGGAGAGGGGGTGGGCGGGAGGAAGAGAAGGAAGCAGAAGGGGCCGGGTGGAAGAGGAGGGGGAAGGAAGGAAGAGAAGATGAGAGAATGGGGATGAGAGGAAGAAGAGAAGGAACGAGAATTTGGATGAGAGGAAGAGCAGGAGCCGAGGAGGGCGATGGAAGGAAGAGGAAGAGAGAAGAATTAAAGGAAAAGGAGGGAAGGGGCGGACGACGGGAGGAAGAGAAGGTATGTGAAGTGGAGGGAGAGCACAACCCTTATGTGATACAACTTCCTTGTACACGAGAAGCGCCGAGTCATTGTGTTCTGGCTCGGCAAACGGAACAAAAACTTACTTATTGTATCTGCTCCCTCGGATAAATGTCCCATGGCCACATTGTCCCGGCTTCGGAAGCGCCAGCGCGGCATTGCAATCTGTGTGCAAATGCTCTCATCATCACACCCACGTCCCGAGGGCGGGCGGTTCGGAGTCGGTCTCGCCGGGATTCACAATCGCAAGAGAGAAATTGAAACGTGGCGACGCAGGCGAGCCATCTGCGTAAGCATTTCGAACTGTGCAAAAGCTGGAATACAGAGCAGGAAGTGAATTAGTCCCGGGTGAGAGCGGCGGCGGCGGGGCGGCCGGACCTCCCTCCTGGAAGATAAGTGATGGCCGAAGTCCGTCCCTCTTCCTTGTTTGGTCACGCGCCGCTCGCCGCCGTGGAGAAACGCATCCATTGGAACTATAAAGCTCACGATCGATGGAAGTGGCTCGGAGATGAAATATAGGCCTCTAGAAAGTGTCTGAAGGCTCGGCGATTGGTAATTAGATGGCGCAGGGTCGTGGCAGTTGGCTAATCTGGGGGGATCTGAGTCGAGACTTGTTACGTGTTCTGCCGTTCGTCTAACCCGGAGCGACAGCCACCTCGGGTATGATCGGCTGATTTATGAGTCACGGCTTCGATGATTAGCCATTCAGAGATGCGCCGGCGCAGACGCAGACGACCTTTACCTCCAGCCGCGTCGAGTTACCATCACGGGGTGACAGGAGGACCCGAGGCTGGATGACGTAAACCATCACCCGTCAGACGCCATCCGTCACTGTCTCACTTACAATCAATATCCCCAGATGAAAACAATCCTTAATTACCATAACCACGGGTTGGTAACTCACATATTAGGCGGGATCACAGAGCAGAGCTCGCCATCGCGGGGCCCTCCATCATGCCAGTACCGGGCCCGCCTGCTCGCCCGCCGGCGCAACTGGACCGAATTACTCGACGATTTATCGACCTTGGAATGATCTCTCCAGAATTATCGGTGATGAGGTGCTTCACGGGGAACTAACTGAGCTTCGGTTGATTTCGTGTTGCTGGATTCAATTCGACGTTTTAATCCCCTGATGTTCCCCTCCCGCGCCCTGCAGTGGGGGATGTGAACGACGGAGCGCGGCGAAGACTCGTTCGCGGCTGGAACTCCTTGCTTCGAGTTGCGTCGCGAGCGCTGGTTCAGATCCTTCGGCGCTCGGAGGGACGTGTGGTATTATTCATCTGGGTCGTGGGGGCGGGGGGGGGGGGTATTGGGATTCTGGGCCTAAACACATATTGAAAATTTGTCTTCATGGAATTAATGTTCAATATGTATCTTTTTTTCTTTTAGTGCTTTCATACTGCCGGTTTATTTTTTTCCTCTTCCTTTTCTGCATCTCTCCTCCATCTGCGATCAATAATGCTGATGCGGTCTCTCCTAAACCTATTTTAAACTGTCAGGATATATTCAAATCTATTCTGGTCGACTCTAATTAAAAACAACCGACCTTGATTATATTTCCAGCAACCGATGTCTGTTTTGTTCATTTAGGTTGTGATTTCATTTTATCATTCTGAAATGTATACATGTGCGTACGCGCAGGCACACACACACACGAATACCGACACACATACGTATGTCAGGCATACAATATGTATGTAATATGTATATGTATTATATATATATATATATATATATATATATATATATATATATATATATATATATATAAAACACACACACGCACACACACACACACACACACACACGCACACACACACACACACGCACACACACACACACACACACACACACACACACACACACACACACACACACACACACACACATACATGCATACATATATATATATATATATATATATATATATATATATATATATATATATATATATATATATACATATATATGAATGTATGTATGTGTGTGCGTGTGTGTGTTTGAATCGTATATATATATATATATATATATATATATATATATATATATATATATATATATAAACATGCATGAATAAATAGATAGATCAGTAAATAAGTAATTGAATAAACACAGACATGCACATACGTGTGTGTGTGTGTGTGTGTGAATGTATATACATATATACATACATACATATATATATATATATATATATATGTATATATATGTATATATATGTATATATATGTATATATATATATATATTTACATATGTGTATATTTATATAAATATGTATGTATATATATGACACACACACACACACACACACACACACACACACACACACACACACACACACACACACACACACACACACACACACACACACACACACACACACACACACATATATGTGTGTGTGTGTGTGTGTGTGTATGTGTGTGTGTATCTATGTATGTATATATATAATATGTAACCCACTAACCACGGAGGCACCGAATAAGGATTGCCACAGATCAGTCACGGCTGTTATTGATTTAAAGATTGTTGGATAGGATGTTTCTAATGTTGATTGTTTCAGTCGCGTTGTTGAAAGGTTTTGGTGAATGTTGAGAGCATTCAGAGGGACGGGGCTGTTGAAAAGTTTTGTAAATTGTCAAATCAAAATAATTGGTTGTTGATATGTTTGTCTGTCTGTATGTATGATCAATATATATCCGCAGATATTTACGTGTCTTTTTTAAGATTCGGTGTATTAATGTTAAGCTTTAACAGGCTTTGGATAACCTTGCCAGAGAGATCAACTAATCTTAATAGAAACTTGATTTATATTAAGTCAATATTAAGCGCATCCAAAGTGCAGTAAATCAGTCTATTATGTTGCGCAACGCTTTGATAGTGCTCAGTGCATTATGGCAAGATAATTTCTGCAATATTTTTTCGAGTTGCATGAAGTTAAATGGGAAACAGCAATAAACCAGAACAATGAGCATTTATTATTATTATTATCATTATGTATTTTA
Organism: Penaeus vannamei; assembly: GCF_042767895.1. Lineage (NCBI taxonomy): Eukaryota > Metazoa > Arthropoda > Malacostraca > Decapoda > Penaeidae > Penaeus > Penaeus vannamei. The sequence goes on along the minus strand of NC_091556.1, from coordinate 12,483,526 downwards.
TTTATATTTTTGCATTATATTAATATTTCTTTTCTTTGTTTAACTTTGTTTTTCATGTATATCTTTTATTGATTTTCTTTATGTGTTTATCTTTTATGAAACATCATTTCATATGGATACAACGCTTTGTTTAGTTTCTTGACTACACTTTGAAGTCCATGAACAGTCAATATTGGTAACTGTAGGTTTTAACAAGATGTTTTTGAGTTATCATCTCTCTCTCTCTCTCTCTCTCATCTATCTATTTTCACTTCTCTC
>NC_091556.1:12469144-12482768 GCF_042767895.1 Penaeus vannamei | reverse complement strand
ACGGGATCCACCACTCTATCTTGGATTGTCAAGCCCCCGAATTTTACGCGTGACTGATAATAAATCGTCACTTTTACATCCTTCAGATTAATAATTGATCGCCCAGCGCCTGAACATCAAGGTGCGACACATGAACACCTGAACAAGTTGACTTCAGTAAACATCGCTTGTGACGTGTTGCCTCTTGCCATAAATGCCCGTGTCCGCGTGCACCGAGTGTTTTCTGAATAAATTCATGATTGGAATTTGATCCTTGTTTAGATAAGAACAGGTTATTGGGAATGTTAATTAGCAGTGGAAGATGGAGCTTATTGTGGGTAACCCGCGTGTATGTTTTATCAGGCTTTCCCGCGCAATCTCTTGTATAATTATTTTGATAAGGGCTGTAGGTAATCGTTTTATTTATCTATATTATTTCTTTTAATCGTGGTTTTGAGTTTATTAATTTCGGATGTGTCTTGGTTCGGAATGAAGAAAATTGAATATTGAACATTATTTTTCTGATAGCCTTGTCCCCCATCCCTCTCTCTTTATCTTCTCTATCCCTTGTTCGTCTTATATCTTCGAGTGAATTAAAAGATAAGTAAGATAGGCTGGAAAAGTAAAGATGTCAAACACATATATACTTTGAGGGTCCGTGTTTGTATAGTATACGGTGTTATCTGATATACTGCATGATGGAAATGTATGATTAAGACAGGATACCTTCTCAAATGCGAGTGATTGTGTGTGTATGTGTTTGCCACATTTCTTTTTATTATTATTTCATACGTATGTCTACTTTCCTGTCTATAAATTGAACTCTTTCTTCAAGGAGAAAGAAAAAGTGATATAGTTCCCAGTCATAGTTACCCGTCATCAAACCAAAAGCCTTCAAGCTTGACTACATTCCCAAAAGGTCCCTTTGCAATTGTTTTGACCCTTACGTGTTTTCATTCTCCGTGTGGATCCAGCGAGTTCCAAATCCAATTCTTTATGTCGCTAAGCTCTCTCGGGGCTGTCTCAAGATCCGCTTTAATCTCCACTAATTTTGTTTGGAACCAATTTAAATCCTCTTTATTTCCGCCAGCGCCCTTTGTTCCCGAGGTGGCCCTGTGGCCTCGCGAAAGGCCGTGGTGCTTGTGGACACGAGCGAGGCCAGAGTGAACTAGCCGTGCAGGTCTCAGTGCCTTGTTGCTCTGTCCAGGGGTCCTGGAGGATCTGCTTGGCGAGTTGTTTTGTTTATTTTATGGTTTATTAGTTGCTTTACGATTGTTTGGTTGGCTAGTTAGGTTGCGGGATGAGTAAGGACTGATCGCCACCCGATTTTGTTTCTGTGTGATGTATAGGTTCATCAGGAGAGTGTTGTGACGCCCTGTAGAGGGTCCGTCGCCTAGAGTGGCGATTGAGCAGCAATTGGTTTTGCAGGTATGGCTCGACGCCCAAAAAGGGCAGTCCAGGTTCGAACGAGTTCTGCATCCGCTTCGGGTAGATCAGTTTTTTTTCTTCTCCTTAATAAGCCAAAGGTATGGGTAAAGTGTAGTTTAGTGTAACGCCTACTTTTTCCTGAAGTGATTGTCCTGGCATGGAAAAGCATCTAGAATGTGCGATGCCTCTTGCCTGACACGGCCAAGGTCTGGCGCTCCAGTCGGCGGAAGGCACCCACGTGTGGGCGAGGTGCTGTGCGGGGCAGCGGGCGGGTAATGACAGGCCGGCTTCGCAGTTGCGTGTTGGACCTGTGCCGCCGTGAGTTAATGTGCCCAGATGATCACTGTGGCGGGCTCACTCCTGCGCGTTTTATCGTCTTCATCTATCAAGAGATTAGCGGGGAATTCCCTTTGAGCTTTTCGAGACGCAGTAGCTTTATGTTGTGCTAAAAGATTATCAACTTTGCTTTGGGTCTCGCAGGGGTTTTAACGTTTCATTTAATACGGGCGAGTGACCGGTTTTCATGACCCATTCCCGGGTCACGCGGATCTCGACGTGTCTCTCACTCCCTGTGAAGCTTAATCTGAAAGGATTTAGCGAACAAAAAATGTTTTATCAAAATTGTGAAAACTCTGTGAGCACGAAATGAATGATTGAATAAAGGCAGTGGGAGACTATTTAATACATTTACCCATTTGTTTGTAGCCTTGGCACCTTGCGGCACCTGCTTACGTACATCATTGAATAAAACATCAATGATTATATATAAACTTTATTTTATATTTATTAAGGTTGTGGTAAGATACGAAAAAAAAATCTGAATGTTCACATTCTTAAAACTGTATTCGTTGTAAATATTGTTCTATTAAACACCTATTTTTTCTCTTTGCAGGTGAGTATGGCGGAGCAGACGACACGATACTATATGGATGATTTAAGGTATTTAGTGTATGTCGAAGTATAAACATATTTTGCACTCACAAGCGTATGCATACCACACGAACACACACACACACCTATATTTACATATTTACATGGATTTGCATAAATAAATATATTAGCACGCAAACAAATACGCAGACACAGGTTAACAAACACACAGACCAAATCTTTAAATAAAAAGAAATAAGAATGAACAAACATAAACGCACAAAAGCACGCAAGAGCACGTACATATAGAACACAATTGCCAAGACGCTGTTAATACGAGAAGACAGATCACACGTACCTTTCACGGCGGCTTGTGTTTGTGTCTCAAAGGCTGTGCGAAGGGTTCAAGAGGGCACCCTGTGTGGCCCTGGGTAAGGGGAGGTCAGTAGCGTCGTCTGTGGTTTGAAGCGCTAGATGTTAAGCACCTGTTCAGCTGGCCGTTTTTCAAATGGAAATTTAAAAGCAGCCCTAGTACACAACCTGTATATAGAAGCTGTAATTATTTTCTAGTTAGAACAGGTATTCCAAAACGAGTGTCTAATGACAGGGTTGCGTGTAAGGGCAAGAGGAGGACTGACCTTGTCACCACAGGTCTCTCGGAATCTTGTCACTACAGGTCCTTCTTTTGTGGCTCTCGTGGCCTGCAGGCGTGCTGGGGAGTGCATGGGCCAGTGGGTCTGCTGTATATGCATAGCTCTACGGCGTTGCAGGCTGGGTCGAGCGCGGCAGGTCCCGGCTAAGCCTGTTTCACGCGGGAATCCACAGGCATAGCGGTCGACAGGGTGGGCCGTGTTTTGTGTAACGATGGCCGTAAATAATTAGTAGGTAGAGCTGTAGCCGAGCCTTTAAAATTACGGGGTGGGCCACGGTGGGTTTGGGTGGGCCTTGGGGCTGATGAGGTTCTAGGGCTTGTGGGAAGGGGGAGGAGAAGGATGCGGAGGGATAAGCAGAAGAAGAAGAAGAGGAGGAGGAGGAGAAGCAGAAGAGGAAGAAGAAGCAGAATAAGAAGTAAAAGAAATAGAAGAAGAAGGGGAGAGGTTGTAAGAGGTGACAGAGGAGTGTGAGAATTAATTGGGGCAACGAGAGGTAACACATACACAAAAGGCAGAGTTTCCCCCCGAGGGAAGTTACCCCGGTTGTTATTACACGGAAAGTGAGAAGATCTGGTGGGCCTCGTCGTCGGTCACTCGTTCGTGGGAAAGTTTAAGAAATTCGGAAAGGAAAATATAGGGGATGGGAATTGCGGGTGCTTAATTACACCATGAAAACGCTTTAATTTTTTCATGGGGATTGATGAGAGTTATTTAAGGGGACTGATCTGAGTAAACCATTTTAGAGGGAAGGGGAAGGACTGTGCTGTCAGGATTTCAGATTTCAAATGATGAGTGGAAGTTAACGAAACTATTTGTTACTATATACAGACATATAAGTGTGTGTGTGTGTGTGTGTGTGTGTGTGTGTGTGTGTGTGTGTGTGTGTGTGTGTGTGTGTGTGTGTGTGTGTGTGTGTGTGTGTGTGATGCTATGGTAAGAAAAACCCACAATGCACAAACTAGATTTATTGAAATATATGAGACAGTTTCGGAATGCTCCTGAAATCCTTCTGAAGATGAATTCCAGGAATATTCCGAAACTGGTGTCATATATTTCAATAAATCTAGTTTGTGCATTGTGGTTTTTTATACCATATATAGATGTGTGTGTGTGTGTGCGCGCATTTGATCATATTTATTATAACTTTAATAGTAGAGATAATAATGATAATAATGATCGTAAAAGATAACAATGATAGTAGTGATAATGATAATAATAATATCGATAATAATAGTAATAATAATGATACTGATACTGATGATGATTGTGATGATGGTGATGATAATCATAATGAAGCTGATGATAATAATGATACTACTGCTGCTACTACCACTACTACTACTTTGACTACTACTACTACTAATAATAATAGAAATGCTAACAATTATAATGACAATAATAATAATTATTCTAATGATAATAATGATAATAATAGTGATACTAGTAACGATTATAATGATAATAGCAATGGTAATACTAAATATAGTTATGGTGATACTGACCATAATAATATCACTCGAACACAAAACACGGAGAGCGGAGCATCGCCCCAGACAAGGCGCGCGCGATCGTCGCCGCGCGGAGCACCTGAGCGCGGAATCTGTCCGCTCATGAATATCGCGTGAGAGGCGACAATTTGGCTGACAACGTTTTGCTCGTTTAAGTGTAAAGTGGCGACTCATTATTCGGGCTGCGCGCTGTGGTTTGTAGCCGCTGCCGGGCTTCAAGTGTGCCTCCGTCTCCACCCTTCGCCCGCGGGCCCTGCTGCCGGTGAGAACCCTCCCCGCCAGGGCTCCTGAGGGAGGAAACCGACACTACTTGGAGCGCCTTCTGAGGTGAGGGCCGTCCGTCTTGGCACTGTCAATGCCAGAAGGTGAAGCCTGTGGTCCCTCGAGAGTGCCATTCTCACACACCGCCGCTGGACGATGTAAACAAGACACCGAAGAGCGACTCAAATGGATTGGGCCTAATTTGGAACTCAGATCGCAGCGCCTGGAGTAACGCGGGCCTGATAGTGCCTTTGAACCTCCGTCGTTGCGTCATCACCTACGTGTGCAATACGAGTAGATCTGAGAGAACACTCACTTGCCGTTGGTCGAAACGGATTTTTGATATAGTAAAAAGATGCCCTCAACAATGGACGTCTTTCTTATTAATACTAAATCCTTCAAAGATATTTTCCAGGCCCAGTCTTTAAAAACAATCGGCACAGTGTGTGGCATTGCATATAAGTCGTCTCCCAATTGTGGTCACATTTATGAATAAGATATTAGAAGGTGCTGTTCAAATCGGGAGATTGTAGATTGAGATGGAGCGGTCGATTTACTTGATATTTGCACATAAAAGGCGATCAATTCGGTAATCAAACACAATGCATCAGCAAAGAGGCATATTTATAATGTATCGAAATTCATTGAGAGATCAAGATATGGAAATTCACTAGAAGGACCATGTTTATTATGCAGTAATCGTTATTTTTATTGGAAAATATAAATGTGTGAACACGTTAAAGATAATTTTGGATTTCCTAGTCTCTGAAGAAAAAAACGTGAACACAAATGAATATAAAAAGAAAAACAAGAACAACGACAAAACAGCAAGAGATTGCCAGATAAAAAATCCAAATGTAATATTTTTTTACAACCGAAACAAACTTAAACCTTCGTCGAGAAAAAGAAAAATAAGACAAAAAGAGAAGGAAGAAAATAATGCACGTAATGGACCCCGAGTCAGTGAAGGCGGCAGTACCTCGCCGGGTCCAGCTGTCAGACGCTTGGCAGGGTGACGGCAGGGTAAGTGAAAGCGGGTAGGGAGGAGGGGGGGGGGGCGTGGAGGCAGGGGGATGCCGTGACGGACACCCGGACCTTTGCCCCTTCCCCCCTCCCCCCTCGCCCTCTCCCCTCCCGGATACGTTGATACTTTATTGTCCATTCCAAGGTGTAAACTCGGAACAGCGTGACTATAAACCGGCGTAAAAACAAAGAAAAAAGGAAAAGAAAAGAAAAAACGAGAGAGAGAGAAGAAGAAAAAAAAAACAAAAATGCCAAAGAAATTTTGTGTCTCTAAATAACGTTAATTGTTACTCGTCCTGCGAAATTTGCATAATTTAAAAGCGTCCTTCGTGAAAGACAAACTTCAATCAAGCCATTACTTACATTACACCTGTTACTTCACTCCTTAATGAAAGTGCTCAATGCAGACAGTATATTCTGGATAATATACACCTTTTGCAAAGCACTAATCTCGGAGTACATTGTAATGCGGTAGGTACAAGACGCACATGACAAATGTTCTTCAAATAGCTATGATTTTATCTCTTAACACGCTGCTAAGAATAAAGAGACGCAGTCACTTCCTCAGGATATATTTAACGTATCAAGGCGAGAAAGTATCTCCCATCCATCAGGTCGGTTCATGTGTTGTTTTTTTAATGAAAAAAAAATGCCTTTGATTGGACGAGCCGTCTGCGACACCGGCAACCTACGTCATCATTACGGGTAGTTCGCTAATTTGCATATGATAACACGTGCGGATGCAATGTATTATCCGAATGAGATACTTCAGTTTCTCGAGATACCCCATCGGTCTTATAATTCCGGTTTTGATGAAGCAATTTGCAACGCCTTAATACTGAGTGGAAAGCGCTAAGAATTGAGGTTTTTAAGACAATTTACCGATTCGTACTGCAGCGTAAGGTGGAATTATCACTCACTTCCTTTTCAGTTAATTTTCATAAAAAACTCGAAGATACGAAAGTAATGAAAGTGAATTATAGTGAAAAGAATCATCTTTAGGGAGATGATTGGAGGTTTCACTCTAACCAGGGAGATGTATGAATGCATTCTGCCGGAAGGGCGTTGCATGCAAGAGCTGTGCTTGATGCAGGCACAGTGCTCCCAACGAACCCATCGCAAGATGAAAATAAAGAAATAGCTAAAAGTAAACTAGTGTTCGGGAGATTTCAAAATTAGATATAAATGTACGATAAGAAAATGCAGATAAAAGTAACGACGATATCTTAAGTGAAAAAAAAAAATCAACCAGTTTAAAGGACGTGAAATACTGCCTAGAATATTTTTTTGAGGCCCAGTCTATGCAGTAAGTACGTAAGATTTAGAACCCATACAACGACGCCCTACTCTTGGGGAGCCCGTGGCCTTACCCAACCCCCCCCTCTCCCGAAGGGCTCCTTCCGAAAATGGTTCGTGTTGCCCCTCACAAGATAATCCCTCGGATCCGTGTAAGTGTTTGTGGTGTCTTGCCGTCCCTCGGAGGGTCATCTGAGCGACCTCGGCGGAGCAGCGGTGGCTAGGATGTCCTGTGTTTATTCACCTGCATTATAAATCAGGTCATCAGATGACATGTCCTGGATAGATTAGCTCCGCTGAGGGCTAACAGCGCTTTCCGGATTAGGAGGAAATGTCTGTTATCAAAATCTCTGTCATGCGCAGATGTTCATAAGCCTCAGGAACCGAACGGAGGCCAAGGACTCGTCGGATAAGGAGAGGAGGTTACGCAAGGCATCCGTACCTTATCATTTGCCGAGAACACTCACGTCAAGGGCTTTAGGGCGCCGCCCCTTAACATGATCATGAAGTGTGGTTTAGGACGACCGCCTGACTTGGCCCTCCGCGATTTCAAGTTCAGCTTAGGGAGTTGTTCCGGGTCAGATTTTGGGCGAAACGGCTGGGCTTAGCTCCCTTTTCGTCCGATCTGCTCAGCGACTCCCAGGTTATGCTTGGGCGCGGTGACAGGAATGGGTGTTTTATTTATATATTTTTTTTTATTGAATATTAGGAATATATTTGCTTTGGTGTTCAAATTTATTGGTCCAGTCTTTGGTAAACATTTCTGAAAATAAGTACATAAGCCACGTATAACTATTAGTCCTTTTGACAGAAGGTAAATACACAATTCATATCCCAGTAATTTTCATTAATACACACACACACACACACACACACACACACACACACACACACACACACACACACACACACACACACACACACACACACACACACACACACACACACACACACACACACACACACACACACACACACACACACACACACACACACACACACACACCCACACACACACACACACACACACACACACACACACACACACACATGCACATGCACATGCACATGCACATACACACACACACTCATATGTATATACCCCCCCACACACACACACATACACATACACATACAGCCACGCACACACACAAACACTCACATATACACACACATGTGTGTGTATATATGTGTGTGTATATATGTATATATATGTATATATATGTATATATATGTATATATATGTATATATATGTATATATATGTATATATATGTATATATATGTATATATATGTATATATATATATATATATATATATATATATATATATATATATATATATGTGTGTGTGTGTGTGTGTGTGTGTGTGTGTGTGTGTGTGTGTGTGTGTGTGTGTGTGTGTGTGTGTGTGTGTGTGGCTGTGTGTGTGTGTGCATATGTGTATATATATATATATACATATATATATATATATACATATATATATATATATATATATATATATATATATATATATATATATATATATATATATATACACACACACACAGAAAGGCAGATTTCGAAATACACTAGAGGCCAAATCACTTAAACTCATTAGAGATTCTGACATGCATTCCCCTTCCCCTCTTTTTGCCTCGATGCAACTGAGCTCCGAGCCGCGAATGTTGCACGTGCAGTAACTGTACTCTGTGCAATGCGAACATCAAGGAAGTCTCTCCTGCTCCTCAGCGTTTAGCTCTTTGGCTGATTCAGTAATGGAGACAAATCACGAAGAATTTCTGCTCCATGATGATAGGTAATTCATATCGATACGAGGTAATCATAGGTGACGTCCTCGCCAGATGGGGCCGACTCCAGTTTTCACCTTCGCTCGCATGATTGCACAGCTCATTTGACTATCCCGAGACACGAGGCAGGAAATGGAACATTAGTTTGAGAGAAAGGGAGGGAGGGAGGGAGAGAAAGAGAGGGGGGAGGGATGGAGAAAATGGGAGGGAGGGAGGGAGGGAGAGAAAGGGAGGAGGGAAGGATGGAGAGAAAAGGAGGGAGGGAGGGAGAGAAAGAGAGGGGGAGGGATGGAGAAAATGGGAGAGAGGGAGGGAGGGAGAGAAAGGGAGGAGGGAAGGATGGAGAGAAAAGAAGGGAGAGATGGAGAGAACAGGAGGGAGGACGGGAGAGAAAGGAAGAGAAAAGGAGGGAGGGAGGGAGGGAGTAATTTGATATCTAAGTCTGTGAAAGCAATGAGTCGTAGAATATAAATGAATGCCTTTGAGGGTGAAGAAATGAAAGAGAATGAGGAAAGAAGAAAGAAGGGGTAGTAGAGGGTGTGGAGGTAGAAGTGTTAGACGAGGAGGAGGAAGAGGAGGAGGAAGACGAGGAGTTGAAGAAGAAGAAGAAGGAAGAGGAGGAGGAGGGGCAGGAGAGGGAGGAGGAGGAGGAGAGGCAGGTATCGTAGGGGTAGGAGGATGAAGAAGAGGAGGAGGACGAGCAGGAGGGAGTGGACGAGGAGGAGAAAGAGGAGCAGCAGCAGCAGGACCAGGTGGAGAAGGAGGAAGTGGAGGAGGAGAGAGAGGGAAAGGAGGTGGTGGTATTGATGACGGAGAAGGCGTATGAAGAAGACAGAAAAAATATTAACGAGAAAAAAAAAAATCAACCGGAATGAAAAAAAAGAACGAACTTCAAAAAAAGTAAAATATAAATAAAAAACAAAAGGGGAAAAAATAAGACAGGAGAGATCACTATCTGGAATTCGCGAAAACTTTCTCTTCAGAATAATGCTTTCGAAAAGTAGCCTCTTGTAATGCAATTTCCACATATAGGATTTCTCTGCCGTTTGCATGCGAGGAGGGAATTTCCTCTCACTTAAAAATAAGGAAGATGTGCGTGAGAGTATGCGTGCCTGTGTGTGTGTGTGTGTGTGTGTGTGTGTGTGTGTGTGTGTGTGTGTGTGTATGTGTGTGTGTGTGTGTGCTTGTATGTGTATCTGTGTTTGTGGTGTATGTGTATCTGTGTTTGTGGTGTATGTGTGTTGGTATGTGTGCATATATCTGCAATTTGTATGTATATGTGCGTGCTCATGTTTGCCCAACTATCTTGCATTTTTCGAATGAAGTATAAAATCTTGCAAACCAGATTATACTCTTGCAAAATTTAGCGTTTGAACTTGCACGTTTTGCTGAACTTAAAATGTTGCAATAATTAGATCTCCGCTTTTCTCTCTTTCCTCTAATGACCTTGCTCGAGGTAATGTTGTAATTTTTCGTGTTATTATTCAGGTTTTGATAATGAGATGGATAAAGATAATGATGGCGGGAGCGGTAATAATGATATTATTACTGACACTATTCTCGCTGTGTTGCTGTTGCTGCAATTGTTACAGTATTATCGTTGTAATTACTTCTATTATTTCTATAATTATTTTTTATTATCATTGTTATTGAGATGGTTGTTATTTTTATCATTGTTTATTATCATAGTTATTTTTATCATTGATATTTTATTATAGTTATTATCACGTGTTATTATCATTGATACTTGTTATTAACATTACTATTGTTGTTGTTGTTGTTGCTATTGTTGTTATCATTTTTGTTGCGGTTATACTTATTACTGTTAATAGTAATAGTAATTATAATGATAATCATAAAGATGATAGTATCATAATTATTGTTTTTATTTTATTATTATTATTATCATCATCATCATCATCATCATCATCATCATCATCATCATCATCATCATCATCATCATTATTATTATTATTATTATTATTATTATTATTATTATTATTATTATTATTATTATTATTATTATTATTATTATTATCATCATCATCATTATTATTATTACCATTAATATTATTATTATTATTATTATTACTATTATTGATAACATTATTATGATAATGATAATGATGACAATAATGATGATAATGATAATAATAATGATGATAATGATAATAATAATAACAATAATAATAATAATAATAATAATAATAATAATAATAATAATAATAATAGTAATAATGATAATAATAATAAAATGATAATAATAATAATAGTAATAATAGTAATTATGGTAATGATAATAACAATATTAATAATAATAGTAATAATGATGATAACAATAATAATAGTAATAATGAGGAAAACAATAATTATGATAATAATGATAATAAGAATAATAGTAATGGTAATAATCAGTAGTAGTAGTAATATCATCATTATTATCATCACTATTATTATAGTTTTCATTATCATGAATATTATGATCATTATCATTATTATTATCACTATCAATAGTATTGTTTTGATTATTTTTATTATTGTTATTATTGTTACTACTATTATCATTATCATTATTATTATCACAATTACTATCATCAAGTATCATCGTCATCGGCATCGTAATCGTCATCGTAACCGTCATTATCGTGTCTGTCAATATAAATACGATAACACAACTGTTATATATAGTGAAAATGTCGGTCTGATAGCTGAAAAAATGAGAAAATTCGAACACAAAACTTTACTTTTCATGTCATCATCATGGACTTTGACAGTTCATTCTCACACTCTTCATTACCGTAGACAAGGTTAGATCTCTGTCAAAACTTTTGAAAATGTACAAAATATTTTCGACAGAACGATTTGGGAGTAGAGTATGCTTACAATAAAGGAATTCTAGACGGAGTGAAGCAAGGCGGTGTGGGTTCCAGTTCTATTTGATTTTCGAGGTTTAGCATTAATCTCACATTCTGATTGAGGACTGTGTAACCAAGGTTTTCTAAAAGCCAAAGTAAACGACGAAAAAAGTGAACATCAGCTATCTGCTCTTTGCGGATGCTGCGGTTTTCATTGAACTTCCTGATAATGATCTTTGAATGGTTTAGGGTTGGTTCGCATCAACATGTAAAGGCCTCAACAGGAGATAAGGTATGGATGTGAACGAGTAACTTCACAACGACTGTGATTGTGATTAAGATAGAGCATCGAAACTGATGTCTAATGTCCCTTGTGCTGTGAACATTTTCGTTCTCCTTAATACCTTTTTCTAGAACAGGTAGATATGTTCACCTACATGGCCTCAATAGTAATCGCCAAGATCTCCCTTTATGAGAAAACCAATGTACACATGTCATTCTAACCCAAAGATGAGATAATGGCCAGACTTTGAGAACTGACTCGGAAGAATAACAACTTAAACAGATGTGGCTATGATTAAAGGTTCATTATCTTGTGTTCTCAGCTCTCTAGTGTACGCAAACGAATCGTGGACAACGTACGCGGGGCAAGAGAAACGTCTAAATTTACATGCGATCTCTGATATGATTGCTTGATCCAGATTGTAAAGGCAAGTGTGTCAATGTTGCAGAGCAAGGATATTTACTCTCTACTTACTCGAAAGAGATAGCGCGTGTCATACGAATTGAAGAAGATAAAATCTCAGAGCAGCTACCATATGGCGCGCTTTCTGAGGACACACGCAACAGAGGGCGCCTTCTCCTTTGGCACAAAGACTCTTGCAAGTGGGGTCTTAAACCCACAGAAATCAACATCAATCACATGGAATGACTTGATACAAACAAAGACAAATGGCATCCTGTTGCACACGAAGCCATCTATCAAATAACGTGAAGATCCTCATTACGACCACCTTGCACAGACGGGCAGTCAAAACAAGGGAGTCAGGCAATTGCGGACATTTCCTGGCCACTTTAACTTGCTCACGCCATTGCTGTTGAGAATTGGATTCTGTAATTATGAAATTATGTGTAAAACAAGTAATACTGACGGTGACGATAGAAAGGTTGATGACGTTTAATACCTTATCTATCTAAAACTGTTGCAGACCGACGAACGGTAATAATAGTAATGATGGCAGTGATAGGGATAAATGAGAATGCTATGTAATATGATGAATAACATGATATTAATATCCTGAACAGTAAGCAAAATGTATTGCAATACTGATGACAGCAACATAGTTTTTTTTTAGATAAACTATTTTTCATTGTCATTATTGTCATGTATGGAATATAGCAATAGTAAAAAGGTCAACATCGTAAAATTTTGTTGTTGTTTACCCTGATTAAGTGTGATTTTGCCATCCCATTTCTGCAGCTACGAGAGACCCTTTCCTTATGCAACCAAGCGACCACGAAGACAGACGCTTTATCCCGAGGGAGAGGTCGCTTTGACAGGAGCGTCTTAAGGGACTGTCATGGCGCCTTGACCTCCGTCCTGTCGGCGATAGGAAGATTCGACACCCGTCCTTTGCTTGGCTTTTTATGGGCTTCCGCGTTGATAGGACCTCGGGATGAGGTCTTAAGAGGCAAAATCGCAGCGGCGGGTTCTCTCCTAGTAGGGGAACAATTTTTTTTCTCTGTATTTTTTTCGGTTTATCAGTTCATTTGTTTTGCATTTATTGTATTTTTCTTTCTAGCTGTCTAGATGTTCGTCCTTCTGTCTGTACCTGTCTCTCTGTCTGTTTATCTGCCTGTCTATCTGCTACTTCTCTCCCTCTCTAGCTATTTATCTATCTCCTACTTCTCTGCCCTCTATCTATTTCTCTGTCTCCTTCCCTACCCACTCCCTCTCCC
>NC_091556.1:12409607-12417107 GCF_042767895.1 Penaeus vannamei | reverse complement strand
AGGAGGAAGAAGAAGAAGAAGAAGAGGGGAAAGAGGAGGAGGAGGAGGAAGTAAAAGAGGAAGACGAACGAGAAGAAGGAAGAAAAAGAGGAGGAGGGGGAGGAAAATAATAGGAGAAACACTGGTGTTAAATAACAGATTAACGAGTCTCGCGTCTGAGGAGTGGGGGCACTTGAGGTCCGCCAGCGCCGATGGATGCGGTAGGAGTGCGGTCGGCGCCCGTCCCGCGGCCTCACATGACACCCGACCGCGCTGTGCTTGTGGGAACCTCGCTATCCGATTTTTTTCTTCTTTTTAGAGTCGCTGTAGCATCTTCTGCTACGGTTTCTGTGCTGGAGGCTGAGTCTGGATACGAATGGGTGGCAGGACAGGAAAGTACTGAAGGAAACTGGTGAAGACCTCATGGGAGGCGGCGACTGCTAGCTTGGCAGGGGCAGAAAAGGGTAACAGTTGGTTTGCCAGAGTCGGTGAAAGGATGTCAGCTGGTTTTGGAGGGTCAAGATACGGTGACAGCTGATTTGGTGGAATAAAAAGCTGATGGGAAGTAGGCTTGTGTGGTGCGTTGACAAAGGACAGTTTTATTAAATTTGAGTGTACTTACCAAGAAACTGATTTTAGAAAGTTAAGCACAAACCCTATTTCTGTTATAGTTTGTGATAATATTCTGAGACGAAAGGAGAAGTGGACGTAACAAGCGAAGGAAAGTCCTTTTAAAATAAGAATGAATAGATAAATCACTAAATAAATAACGAAGGCAAAGGACACTGCAGAACTGAAAGGGGTTTAGTTAGCATGCGATTGTGATTTTAAACCTTTGTACACAAGAACCATCATGTGATTCCATTTCATCAAATAGTCGTCCCTTTATCTCAAGAATTCTCGTAGAAATTCCCAGTGTAAGAGACGATAATCATCGCTTAAAGACACAATGGGGTTCGTTTCCCAGTGCGCCCGACATGACATTTGGCGATATAAAAAAGGACATGATCAAACCATATGGAGAAATCCAAATCTAATCCCGTGGTTCTCGTGGCGATAGAGACAGCGGAGATAAGGCAGCAGGTACAGCAGCAGCAGATAAAACAGCAGCAGGTAAAAGACACTCGCGAGGGCCACCCGTAGACTCAGGGCTGTGCAGCATTCCTGGCAAACCGCCCGGGTCATGATATGACCTGTGGTGCGAAGGACACCCCGGCAGCGATGGAGATGGAGATGGAGATGGAGATGGAGACCGCGATGGGGTTTTGAGGTGGAGATGGAAATAAAGATGTAGTCCAAAAGGAAGCAGGTTGCTGATAAAGGCCGAGCTGCTGGTGGCAAAAGGAGGTGCTGATGATATAATTGGTGTTGGCTTCTTTGTAATATGCCTTGGCTTGTGTGGTTACGCGAGCCCCCCTCTTCTTCCTTCGCGCCCCCTCCCCACCTTATACCGCGACCTGGTGGAGCCCCCCCTCCCTCCTACACTTCCTCGCCCCCTCTTCTACCGCATCCGTGTGGAGTAACGACCCCCTCCCCTCCCCCCCAGTTTGTCCGAAGGTGCCTGCGCGGGCAAGGCAGCAATGCCAGACATCTCCTTCAGGAATCTCACCGTACAGGATCGTGAGGTGCATATCCCTCGCCCTGCATTGCTCTACCTTTCCACCCTCATTTCCCCATTTCTCCTCTCCCCCTCCCTCTTCTTTCTCCCTTCTTCCTCCTCCCCTCCCCTTATCCCTCCCCGTTTCTCCCTTCTCCTATCTCTTTTTCATCCTCTCCTTCTTTTGCTCCCTCTGATTATTCCCCCTTTATGCTCGTTTCCCCACTTCCTTATCTGAACTACCGGCCATCGTGCGTAAGTTTACAAGCACTAAATTTGGACGCATGAGGATATGGGGTTGCATGTGAGATGACCGCACATGTCAGTGGCCGTGTTGCTGTAGATGCCGTTTTACTGTATTTGTTGTTGCTTTGTTGTTGTTGTAGTTGCTCTTTTACAGCTGTTGTTTTGCTATTGTACTTGCTCTTTTGCATTTATTGTTTTGTTGTTATAACGGCTCTTTTATTGCTGTCGCTTTGTTGTTGCTTTCTTGTTTTTTTTCTATCTATAGTGCAATTGTTTTCTTAATGTTGTTGCCTTCGTGTTGCAGTTGTTGTTCCTATCGCTGTTGGCATTGCTTGTTGCAACGGTGTAGTGCAGACTAGGCTGGGTGGGTCCGGAGGGAGGAATGGGGACGGAGGGAAAGGCGGAAGAACAAGGAGGAAAGAAAGAGGAGAGAAAGAGTAAAATAAATTAAGGAAGGAGAGACAAAGTAAAAAAATAAAAAAATAAACGAAAGAAAGAAAGAGTAAAATAAATTCAGGAAGGAGAAACACAGAATAAAAAAAAAAAAGAAAGGAAGGAGAGAAAGAGTAAAATAAATTCAGGAAGGAGAGAGAAAGATGACAAGAAATAAGATGAAATGAAGGAAGAAAAGAAAGAAAGAGGAGGAGAGGAATGGACAAGACTAAAGGAAGACGACGCCAAGAATGGAAGACAGAGAGAAAACTCAATAACTGGGGACTATATCATTAGTGTAGGAACACAGAAGAAAATTTAAGAATGTGAGAATGCGTTAATAAAAAAAAAAAAAAATAGAGAGAAAAAGCTAATTGTGCTAGTTGTTGAAATGAAGGATACAGAAAAAAGAAAAAGAAAAAATAGTGAGATAAGGAATGAATGGGAACAAGACAAAGAGAGATAATGAAGCAGGTAGGAATAACAAGCAAGGAGTAAAAAAAAGACTAAACAGTGTATGGAAAAGGAAAGGATGAATGACAGAAGAAGGAATGGAGGCTAGGAAGGAAGAAATGAAAAGAGGAAGAAATAAAGAAATTAACAAAAGAATGTTAGGAGAGAGAGAGAGAAAGAGAGAGAGAGAGAGAGAGAGAGAGAGAGAGAGAGAGAGAGAGAGAGAGAGAGAGAGAGAGAGAGAGAGAGAGAGAGAGAGAGAGAGAGAGAGAGAGAGAGAGAGAGAAAGAGAGAGAGAGAGAGAGAAAGAGAGAGAAAGAGAGAGACCGAGATCGAGACCGATAGAGCGACATCGATACCGAGACAGCGAGAGAGCGAGAGAGATCGAGTCCGCGAGACCGTGAGAGAGCGAGAAAAAGCAAAAGAGAGAGAAAGAGAGAAAGCATAACCCGACGGACACACAACAGAAGGCACACCCCGACGGCGGGCATCGGCAGCGTCCCTCGAAGCCCGCGTTACGACGGCCCATCAAGACAGCGGACCGGGACAAGTTTGGCAACCCCGTCGAAATGCGAGGCGAGATTACATGAGTGACTCATCTCCACCTCTCATTACCCCTCATTACCCTTCAAATGATGCCCCCAAGATGGCCAATAAACCACATCTTTATGAGAGAGAGAGTGACCAAACCGCGTCTGGGAAAGTGGGTTGGTTCCTCGACCAGACGATCCGTCCTGGCGCTTTGGATTTCCTGGTGGCGGCCGCCGAGCACGCTGGCATTGCCTTCTTCCATTTCCTTTTTCTTTATTTGCCTTATTCCTTCGTTGTCTTGTCTTCTTCCATTTCCTTTTTTTCTTTGCCTTATTCTTTCGTTCTCTTGTCTTCTTCCATTTCTTTATTTTTTTCTTTGCCTTATTCTTTCGTTCTCTTGTCTTATTCCATTTTTTTCTTTATCTGCCTTATTCTTTCGTTCTCTTGTGTTCTTCCATTTCTTTTATTTCTTTATTGGCCTTATTCTTTCGTTCTCTTGTCTTCTTCCTTTTCTTTTTTTATTTTCCTTATTCTTTTCTGTTCTCTTTGCCTTCTTCCATTTCCTTTTTTTTTCTTTATTTGCCTTATTCCTTCGTTGTCTTGTCTTCTTCCATTTCCTTTTTTTTCTTTGCTTTATTCTTTCGTTCTCTTGTCTTCTTCCATTTCCTTTTTTTCTTTGCCTTATTCTTTCGTTCTCTTGTCTTCTTCCATTTCTTTTTTTTTTCTTTATTTGCCTTATTCTTTCGTTCTCTTGTCTTCTTCCATTTCTTTTTTTTTCTTTATTTGCCTTATTCTTTCGTTCTCTTGTCTTCTTCCATTTCTTTTTTTTTCTTTATTTCCCTTATTCTTTCGTTCTCTTGTCTTCTTCCATTTCTTTTTTTCTTAATTTGCCTTATTCTTTCGTTCTCTTGTCTTCTTCCATTTCTTTTTTTCTTTATTTGCCTTATTCTTTCGTTCTCTTGTCTTCTTCCATTTCTTTTTTTCTTTATTTGCCTTATTCTTTCGTTCTCTTGTCTTCTTCCATTTCCTTTTTTTTCTTTGCTTTATTCTTTCGTTCTCTTGTCTTTTTCCATTTTTTTTTATTTCCCTTATTCTTTCGTTCTCTTGTCTTCTTCCATTTCCTCTTTTTCATTCTTTATGTCAGTTATTCTTTCGTTCTCTTGTCTTCTACCATTCCATCTTTTTCTTTTTTTATTTACCTTATTCTTTCGTTCTCTTGTCTTCTTCCATTTCCTCTTTTTCATTCTCTATGTCAGTTATTCTTTCTTTCTCTTGTCTTCTTCCATTTCCTCTTTTTCATTCTTTATTCTTTCGTTCTCCTGTCTTTTTTCTACATCCTCTTTTTCGTGTTTTTATTTTCTTTATTTCTTCATTCTCTTGTGTTATACCATTTCCTCCTTTCCATTCTTTATTTTTTCATTTTCCCTCATTCTCTTGTATTTTCCTACTTCATATTCATTTTTGATTTCCTTTACTCCTTCATTCTCTCGTCTACTTCCTCTCTTTCATTCTCTATTTGATTTGTTTCTTCATTATCCTTTCCATTCGTTATTTTTTCATTTTCCCTCATTCTCTTGTATTTTCCTACTTCATATTCATATTTTATTTCCTTTACTCCTTCATTCTTCTTATACTTCCTCTTTTTCATTCATTTCCTTTACTCCTTCATTCTTTTTTTTCTGATTTTCTTCATTTCCTTCTTCCTGTATTTGGTTAGGTGGTTAAATATTTCCTTTTTTCTGCCTGTTTCCTCATCCTTACTCTTTACCGATGAGTATCCTGTATGATACTCACCTAGAGCCTTCATACATATCTTCTTATTTTCTTTTTTTTTCTTTCTCTCCTCCTCTTCCTCCTTCTTCCTCTTTTTTCTTTACTCATTCTCTTTGTTCTCTTTCTTATTCTTGACCTGTTTCTTCTTCTTCTTCATCCTCATTTTCTTTTTTTCATCGTCTTCGAAGAGAGAGAGAGAGAGAGAGAGAGAGAGAGAGAGAGAGAGAGAGAGAGAGAGAGAGAGAGAGAGAGAGAGAGAGAGAGAGAGAGAGAGAGAGAGAGAGAGAGAGGAGACAAATTTGAGAGCGAAATATACCGCGTTATGAGGGAAACTTCTTCTGTCTTCGGAAGAGAGAGCGAGAGAGAGAGCGAGAGAGAGAGAGAGAGAGAGAGAGAGAGAGAGAGAAGAGAGAGAGAGAGAGAGAGAGAGAGAGAGAGAGAGAGAGAGAGAGAGAGAGAGAGAGAGAGAGAAGAGAGAGAGAGAGAGAGAGAGAGAGAGAGAGAGAGAGAGAGAGAGAGAGAGAGAGAGAGAGAGAGAGAGAGAGAGAGAGAGAGAGAGAGAGAGAGAGAGGCTCAGAATTTGAGAGCGAAATATACCGCGTTATGAGGGAAACTTCTTCGTCTTCGAAGAAGGCGAGAGAGCGAGAGAGAGAGAGAGAGAGAGAGAGAGAGAGAGAGAGAGAGAGAGAGAGAGAGAGAGAGAGAGAGAGAGAGAGAGAGAGAGAGAGAGAGAGAGAGAGAGAGGAGACAAATTTGAGAGCGAAATATACCGCGTTATGAGGGAAATACTACATTCACCTTTATATATGTAGAAATTTAAGCAAAATGAGAAAAAAACAATAAAGATAACAATAATAATAATAAAAAAAACATACACAAAACCAAATATCAGACAAAGAATAAGAAAAAATAGGAATAAAAAACAAAAAAACAAAACAAAGACAAGACAAAGAGCGTGAAATATTAATGCTATTAAAGTGATCTCCCGTGTTCGCTGCCCCTCTCCCCCCATCGCCCCCCCCCCCTCCCCCCCTCCCCCCCTCCCCTCTCCCTATTAACCAGGGACCCCGACTGACACTTAGGACCTAATTGTTGCCCAGGAAGTCAACTCTGCGGCGGCTGACCTTTTCGTGTGTGCGTGTGTGTGTGTGTTTGTGCGTGTGTTATTATTTCTAAAAATAATCCTGCCCAGTCCCATTCGTTGACTCTCTTTCTCTCTTTATCTGTCTATTTATCTATCTATCTTTTTATAGATCGATTTACTTAACTCTTTACCTTGTATATACCTGTTTCTCTTTCTTTCATCTCTCCCTTTTTCTTTTCTACGTCCGTTCCTTACTCTCTCATCTCATTCCCTTTTATTTCGATTTTAGTTTTTCGCTTAAAAAAAACCTTCCTCTTCTTCTTTTCCATCTTCATGTCCTCCTTTCCCTCCGCTCTCTTCTTTTCTTCCTCAAATCCCTTTTACTTCTTTTCTTTCTGTATATTCCCTTGTTTCCTCACTACCCTAACACTCTTCATCCCTCTCTCCCTCTCTGTCTCTGTCTTTCTCTCACTCACTCACTCTCTCTCTCTCTCTCTCTCACTCTACATCTCCCCCACTCCCATTCTCTACCTTTCTCCCACATCTCATTCCCCCTATTTCTCCCCTACCTCTCTTTTTCCCCCGTCCTCCTCCCTTTCTTTCTTCCTCCACTCCCTCTCTCTTCCACCCCTTCTTCCTCCTTTCACAACCCCCCTCTGGAAAAAAAACCTGTTTGTCTATTGATATTTACAATAAAAAGTCTATCAGCTATGAAAATTAATAACAAATAAGATGAAATATGACTGTATCAGCGATAGGGTGTTTATTGTGGTGATCTCGTCTGAGAGGGTTTTGAGATCGGACGCTCAAGTACGCGTTGAAATGTTGTGCTATTGATAAAAATTAGGAAATGATAACAACGGGGTGACTGAGGGTGTGGCGATGCTGCCTCGTTCTCCCTTCTTGTGGCATGTCTTCTTCTCGCTTTGTTCTTTTCTTATCATTCTTTGACTTGGTGTGTCTGCCTTTGTGTGTCTGTCTGTTTGTCTGCTGCCTGGTTGGATGCTTAGCTCTCTCTTTCTCTCTCTCTCATAAAAATATCTCAACTTTTCTCTCCTCTCAGTCGATCTCAATCTCCCCCTCTTTGTTATCTTTTTTTGTCTCTCTCTCTCTCTCTCTCTCTATGCGCGCGCGTGTGTGTGACAGTGTGTGTGTATATATATATATATATATATATATATATATATATATATATATATATATATATATATATATATATATATATATTCTTGTACATGTGTGTGATACATATAAATTGCATATAAAAATATACAGCAATAAAAGATCCTTCCCTACAAGACAAACCGCAATTCTTCCAAGACAATTTCCCCGCATGCCAGAGCGACACAAGCCCCCTCCCCCCTCCCCCCCTCTCCTTCGCCTACGAACCTGCACGACCAAAACC
>NC_091556.1:12398482-12400982 GCF_042767895.1 Penaeus vannamei | reverse complement strand
CCCATCAGCCGCCCACCATCTCGAGGCGCCCTCGCCTTCGACACGCCGCCCTCGCGCGCCCCTGTTACCAAGAGCGCCACTTGGCTGCCATCAGATATCAATTATAACCGCTGATATTTACACCTGGAGGGAGAAACCAGAAGAGGACGGGGGGGAAAGCAGCCACTTACCTGACACGCTCCGCCCACCCACCGCCGACTCCCACCTACCCTCCCCGCCCCTGTTCTCCCTCGCCTCCCGCGTGACCCCTCCCCCAGATCACCCTTACCCCACCCCCCTCCGTGTAATTCTGTTCACCCTCACCTCTTCCCCTGCTCTCCTCCACCCCCGTGTAACCTCTCCCGAGTTCACCCTCACCCCTTCTTGTATCCCCCCATCTCACCCCTGCCTCCCCCTCCTGTGGAACTCCCTAACTTCCCTCTCCCTCTCTCCTCCCTTCCCCCTCTACCTCCCCTTAACCCTCCCCTCCCCTCCCTCTCTCTCCCTTTAACACCCCTACCCCTCCCTTCCCCTCTCTTTACCCTTCTCCCTCTCTACCTTACCTCCCCCTCACCTTCCTCCCTCTCCCCTTACCCTTCCCTTCCCTCCCCCTTCTCCCTCTCTACCTTACCTCCCCCACCCCATCCCTCCCCTTCCTTCCCTCCCTCTCCCCCTACCCCTCCCCAAGCGACCACACCTCCATTACCGGCTGTTCTTACGCCCGCAAAGCCCGAAGAACAATTTGATCTTCCCCCATGACCCAAGGTGTTCGATGTTCCTTGTTTGTGTGTTTGTTTATCACGAGGGGCGGGTGTTTAGGCTTTTGTTTATGCTGTCGGGATCACTGTTGTTTGAGGTGGGGGAGGGGGGGTGGGAAGGACAAGGAAGCTGAAGAAGAATTATAGGGATAAAGATGAGGAAGAAATAATACGGATAAAGATCAAGAAAAAATGATACGGATAAAGATGAGGATAAATTAAACGGATAAAGATGAAAAATTATACGAAGTAAGAATGATACATCCCGTAGGAGTAATGGATAATTGTGACGGTATTCTTAATAGTTCGACTATTTATGATCATTAGGATAATCATGACAACCATAATGATACCACTCATATTACGACTAAAATTGACATTGATGCCTTCATTAATCATCAATATCATCATCATCACTTTTATAACAATAATGAAACTAAATGATAAAAATAATATTTACGAAATTATGATAATAGTGATTATAATAATGGAAATAATCGCACGGATGATGGTATTATTATCAATAATGTTAATGAAAATGATTATAACAACAACTTTGCGGTGATCTAGTACGGGAGAATAAACAAGCGACGGTGACCGGAGGGCATGGCCTATAGCTGCCTGAGGTACGTGTTTATTAATACCTGGCTGTGGGTCCTGTATCTAAAGTCTCACCTCTGTGTTGTGTACACAGGTTACTAGATATACGGGCTGTAAATTGGATTCCGTTCTCGGTATTTTTCACACGAAAGTATCGTTTCGAGTTCCTGCTTTACGATCTGGACCACTCGCCCTTCGATAGTCACGTGACGGCAATTCTGTTTTTGCTCGGGGCGTAGAGTCGCTGAATAGTATGTTTGCATCTGTTTTTTTCCCCTTAGTAGAAACAAATCTTTTAATCATTGCTGCTCCCAGGAATAAAAAAGTATTTCGTCTATGATCTACAGGCTTCGTACATCTGCTGGACCCACGCTTATCGCAGGCATCTTGTAATAAAGGAAATACCCCGGGGGTGTTCACGAGCTGGTGTTTATAACGTCGCCAGCGTATAATCTGCAGCCGGAATGACAAAGATCTCATGGCAAGATACGATGCCTAGAAATGCCAAGGTGTCTTCAAATCGCTGTGTTCGATCACGCCTTTTTTTTATTATTTTTTCCTCCTCTCTTTCTTTCTTTCTTTCATTCATAGATGGGAGTTGATTCGGACGACCGCTCGAGGGGAAGTGAAATCATTAGCGAAATTGTATCTATAAGAGAGATCGCTGATTTGAATACGATAAGGGGAGTTTATTTCTTCCTCCATGGCCTGCCTAGAGCTCGCCCTGTGCCCTTGGCTTTGTTATTTTCTTACGCGTGAAAGGCAGAACTAGTCAGCTGTATTAGAAACAAAAACAATGGAAAGGTTTTTGTTCCTGTACATTTATATCGGTCTTCAATACTTACAAATAGCGTTGCTGATTAAGCTGGGCTATTTGCAGACGAAGGAAAAAGGCAGATTAGATTAGAAGAGCAAGCAAGCAAACAGCCACTCGCGCAGACAGTTAAATAGACAAGGCGACTGACAGATTGCTTGATAACCTGTTCTCGCTGTGCACTATAGTTCGATCAGCTGCCGGCAGGTGACACTTCAACATTGGCAGGTAACGCGTGGGAGAGACAGCTCTACTGTTGTTATGATTTTTCCCTTCTGCTTTCTCCTGCGTTTTTCCTCTTTGTCCTTTTGTCTGAACTTTCTCGGACATTGTCTCTTTCCTGAGGATA
>NC_091556.1:12370982-12373482 GCF_042767895.1 Penaeus vannamei | reverse complement strand
CTCCTTGTGTTACGTTCCTGAATCCCGCGACGGAGCACGGAACGTCACACTTCCCGATTATCCGCTCGTCACTGCCTTTCGCACAGTTATCATTTGTCAGCTGATCTTGATTTTTCCCGCGCCACTCCCTCGCGGCGCCTTTCAAGTCCGCGCTATTGAGCCGGACTTCGCCTGGGGTTTTGAGGAGCGATATTTGATGTTGTTTATATAGCTTTTGTAATCGTTTCGTACTGGATTACACAGGAGGGACAGATCGTATATTATGCAATGCTGTATGCACCAGCTTGTTACACATGGCTCAGCGTACTTTGACACGCATGCTATGGCATTATGGCATAGTTTGATGTGTTATGTCCTCGTAAGTTTGTTATCGTATCACACACAGGACTGAAAATATGCTCTTAGAGTATACAGATTTTAAAGTACTCGGCATGCGTCAGCGTAGCAAGGAGAGGATATGATACTTTGTATATAAGTATATAGGAATTAGAGTATATAGGATACACACACTCACACACAAACATATATATGTGTATGTGTATATATGTATGTATGTTTGTATTATATATGCACTCACACTCATACATAAATGTGTGTGTGTATATATATATATATATATATATATATATATATATATATATATATATATATATATATATATATATACATATATATAATGTTTATATATATAGACTATATATATAATATGTATGTATGTTTATATATGTGTATATATATATATATATATATATATATATATATATATATATATATATATAGATATAGATATATATATATATATGCATATGTATATATGTGTGTGTATGTAGAGAAAGAGAGAGAGTGTGTATGTGTGTGAGTGAGAGAGAGAGAGAAGGGGCACACGAAGAGAGAGAGGGGTTGGGGGACAAACAGACTGATCAATACGCAGTTCATAGACAGAAATAGACAGACAGACAGGCAGACAGCAAGAGGACACAGATGAGAGCAATTATCCTTTGTGCTCGAGATTATCTTGAAAACTTCGACAAGACTCCCCGCGCGCCGAAGGGAAAAGGCCTTGAATACATTACATATTTTGTTCATTTTATCCTCCAAATTGGCAAGAAGTTCCGCACTTTTCCTGAAAGCAATCTGAAAAGGATTGCAGAATTCGATAAAGTCTTCCCATTATCGTTAGATTAAGCGTTCTTTCAGGTATGATCGCGTCCTGAATCATTGCACTTATTCTCTCTTTTTTTCTTGCCATTATCAAGTTAATGATTGCTGGTCTCTCTTTCACACATGTTTTTTTCTGCGTTCGTGACAACAAAACTTCTCTCAGTATGGAGATTATGATATAAAGGCCTTTACATTTTGTATACTGATACTTTGGCGCTGACTGTCACCTACTTTACAAACACGTTTACTTGTGGGTTAGAAATTATGGCGGCCTTATTTCACGGAACTCCCTACCCTGTGTCCACCAAACATGAACGAAATGGAGTGAAAATATAGACTGAATTCGGTTTTTATTTCTTTTGGGGGGAAATACGACTGTGATATTCCTCGGCGTGTCAGTGAGGCAGCTGTCATGAATGGACCTTGTGCGGGGTTCGAATAGGATGTCATGCGTTTCCCCGGGATGTAACCGACGTGATCGCGTGGAATAAGTTACTCTTTATGAATCCATAAGCATGTGATAGGGCTTAGTCACGCGTCCGCCTCAGCCGCTCTTACCGTGCGGAATTTGATGATTTTTATTTGTTTAGGACCATTTCTTTTATTCTAAACAAGGATCTTGTTTTATATTTTTTCCTTTCTTTCTTTTCGTTGTTTCTCCTGCGTCCTTTATATCTCTTTCTTGTGCTTTCTTAATCCCTGTAAATTCAAGCGATGTCAGGTCATCATAATATCCTCACGCCAAGCCAAGTTACCGGACGTCCCCGTATTCACATGGCGGACCAGGTGCAGCCGTAGGTGCGACGTTCTCCGCCGCGGCTCAAAAGGGAGCGAAAGGCGGGGGGCCGCGTCTGCGAGGCTGGTCCTTGATACCTCATTTCTGGTGTGATCTTTCCTTTGTACTGCGTGATGAGGGAAGGAAAGCGTGGGCGAGGTTTTTGAGTTTTTTGTGCTGCGTGGGAAGCACTTGCGGTGGTCCGTTTGTCGTTGCCTGATGTCGGTCCTCGTGTGAGTAGGCGGGTATCACCTCTCGCGCGTTGGAGTATTCTGCAGTCAAACGAGCTGATGAGCAAGGGATTGTGTGGTCTTCCTTCATGCCGTGACGGACAGTCGACATTCAAAGGCCAACCAGGAGACCGCGGGACCCAAACAGCCGCGCTCGGACTACATTCTTTGGGCACACGGACTGGGCGGAATTCAAGCACATGTTGTTTTCTTAGTCTTGCAATAATCCCGCTTTGTATTCTACCCAATCAAAGTATCCATTAAAATCTGCGATGTTCTAAAACATATGAATTGAATAGCTTGTGTCCGCGACCTAATATCTAGACCAAGGTCA
>NC_091556.1:12350982-12360982 GCF_042767895.1 Penaeus vannamei | reverse complement strand
ATATATATATATGTATATATATATATAAATATGTGAGTGCGTCTCTGTGTGTGCATTTATATATGTATGCACACACATACATAAGTAAATATACAAACATAAACATCCGCAACTGATCTTCAGCGCTCATCACCTGCCTTCCCTTCCAGCTGATCGAGGAGAACATGCGAGTCGAGTGCAAGTGCCACGGCGTGTCCGGGTCGTGCGAGCTGAAGACGTGCTGGAAAGCCATGCCAACGTTCCGTGAGGTAAATCTTCATCTTTTATCTTTTAATCAGACACTAGTTTAGTTTGTGATGATAACTTCCAGCTTTATCCCTATCATTTCTAACTCATCCTGGAAAGAGGTTCGCCCAGCTCCGAAGAATCCTGGATTATACTAACTCCCATCCTCCTCGTCGCCATCCTCTAGATCGGAGAAATCCTGAAGGAGAAGTTCGACGGCGCGACGGAGGTACGCCTGAAGGAGGTGACCGGGAGGGCCGAGCTGGAGCCCAACAAGCAGTACTTCAAGAAGCCCACGGAGATGGACCTGGTGTACGTGTCCTCGTCGCCAGAGTACTGTGACTATGACCTCAACAGCGGCTCGCTCGGCACACACGGCCGCAAGTGCAACAAGGTAAAGTAAAATGAAAGGGAATAAAATAACCTAGCGTATTTTTTCGTAGGATATGAAGAACATAGTTGATATAGAGGGCGTTTTAACGGTAATAGCCTTTGCTAGAACTTGAAATATATAACAAATATCTAGAATGTAAATGTCTGTACTGCATTGCTGTTCGTTCATTATCAGACATCGGTATGAGATGTACGATATTTTATGACATCCGTGATTTTGTCGATTATATAGACTGAGAAATGGCTCCTTTTGATATAACTACACAGATGACAATGGTTGTAAACCAAAAGCATCGGCGAGATTCATTCCCCATAAAAAATAATATCCTTTTCTCTTAGCCCCTTTTCACATCAACATGCAAAAAGGGTAAGCATATCCAAGCTGTGACTACCAGCGGTTCCTCCCCCTGTATAATCAGACCAACCTTCTCTCTTGCAGACGTCGCGAGGCCTGGACGGGTGTGACCTGCTGTGCTGCAACAGAGGATACGTCGCATCACAGGAGCGGGTGAAGGAGCGCTGTTCTTGCAAGTTCCACTGGTGCTGCTATGTCAAGTGCAGAACCTGTATACGTGATGTGACAGTCCACACCTGCAACTAGCGATGAGAGACTGCCAGTATTTATGAGGTTTCACATGTTAAGGAAGGATTGGATTCGTGTCACTCTTACCTGAACATAGCATAAGTTCTTGTATTTATGGGGATATTTGATGGTTTAACATAATAAAGTGATTCGTGTAAATTGTTGTTGATTAGGACTCTGATTCGAATATACACCATTGTTGTTTCGAAATGGAATTGAATTCAGATGTGAGTCAGTTTCCAAAGTGGACAGATAAATTGCAAAAAAAGAGCTTAAAACAAATCTTGGACATTTAATGTTGTTAACAAAGTTGCTTAATTTTTTCACTTGCGAAAGTTTCGGTAGGAATTCTCTATGTTGGTACGTGAAGATCTTGTAAACGTTTCAGAAATCATATTACTATTTTAACTCTGAGCCATTTAAGCCATTTTGATTCATTACCCATATTGTAAATAAAACCTATAGTATTAGAGATGTAGTATAGTTTATAAACCCTTTAGTATGAAAAAATGTGTAGACGGTGTAGGATCATTGAAAGATCAAATTTTGTACAGATGTCTTCTGCTGATTTTTAATCTAACTGAGTCTGGTTATGATTATTTTATAAGAGTAACGGTCTGCTATGAAACGATAGTATATAGTGAGTAGTCCCTTCAGCTCCTCGTGTCTGTCTGTTTGTCTATCTGTGTGTGTGTCTCGTCGGTTCTTTTGATTGGCCAAAATGCCTCCAGAGATTCTTATAATTATCGCTAACCTGATGTATATAGCTCCTATATAGCAGTTAAGTTAAACTACTCCATTCTGAGGAAGTTTCAGCGAGATCTAAGATGCCCAGTTGTCCCGGAGCGACAAAAACGCAAGGAGAAAACGGAACGACATTTCTATTCGTGTCTTTTTCCTCGTGTTTTTCTTCTCCTTCTTTCTTTATCTTTTACAAACGTGTTGAATTATTATTTTGGTCAACAGATATGACCTCCGAGTTGGCAACGTGTAAAATAAACGAAAAAAATAACAATCCGTTCACTTTCTCCACAATCTCTCCGGGTCCATCTTGGGTGTCGTTGATGCCCCGTGTCGGCTACGTGGTAGTAGGTGACCCGAAAAATATTTTGATGTTTACATAAACAAGAAAGTGTTGTTTGAGGACCAGACAAGTCGCGGAAATGAGAAGGCGAGTTGGAGAGGTTTTGCATAATAAACCCTCGCAAAGTCGTTGAGTGAGAAGTCTTGTGAGGCGGTTGTGCAGCGGCCGAGAAGATGAGGGAATTGGCCTTTCTTGAGAGAGGACTTCAAGATCTGTTTGCAAAAGTTGTAGAACGCGGAAGACTGCAGTGACTGGGAAAATGCTTATTCATAACACCGAATGTTGTCGATGTTTAGTTTTCTACATACTCTCTATATACACCATTTTGAAAACTGAAGGTTAAATCGAAAAAGGATTACAAGCATACGGAAAAAAATTAAATGAAAATCGAATCCGATAACAGTTCCCACGACTGAATCAACCGACTCCATACAACTGAAATGCCGCAATACATCGGAAAATAGACCCTAAAATCTTCTCGGGAAGTGGGGCTGTACCTGTTAGATGCTTTTACCTTGAGTGACGGGTGGAATGGCGTCGAAACCTCAAGCCGAGGAATGCGAAAACGTCATTCACATCCAAGATAAGGTTGTACCGTACGTGTCAGTGGTTCCATAAACATATATTATTGATTTGTATAAGTACAACAATAGGGTGTGTGTTTTAATGTCCCAAATGAAATAAAATCCAAGATTCACGTGTTTCACTTGGAAGCATTGACACATATATCTCTATTCTTTAAATTCATTACGTATCTCATTTGTCATCACTGAAGGCCTATGTATGCAACATGCAACCATCGTCAGACATAAACTGTAAAATAGATTAAAATTCCTGTATAATCTTGAGTTTTATTTATACCATTCCTTTACAAGTGTTGATACCCATGAGAATCCTGTTGAGAATAAGTTAAGAATTTAAATTGTTTAGTCATCCCTAAAAGATTCTAGTTTTCTTTCATAGTACATTGAAAGGGTAACTGTGTTATTTACCTCCACCCATAACAAACATAAAGTAAGCACTTATGACACAGTAGATAAATTTGAAAAATTAAATCATTCATTTTCACCATGAAAGGATAACATCTTTATTTTTGAGTCATGATATCTGATACGCTCTTCTAGAAGCAAGGAAACATTTATATTACATTGCACTATATAGATGTTTTAATACAATCGAATCAAGAAATTGAGAAAAAATAAAGAAAAATCCTGTTATCTTTTTATTTACAATTTAACAAAGTCGAACTGAAATGCAGTTATATCAGTGCTACATCCACCCCAACTCCATCACTCCTAACTTAGAAAAAGAATTGTACAATGCTTTAAATTTGACAGATCTAGGCAACACAGTAGAGCAATCTTTCTACCTCAAGCAATATCTTCAGGTAACACAGCTCAGTTTTGTATTTATCTGGCGAAGTAAAGGAAACATGATAATCGTCGTCAGCACAGTCCATCAACAACGTGTAAACTCGCTTATTACATATTTAAGGCACAGGAGAAGTAAGAAGCAAAATAAGATTGGGGAAAATTAATAAAAGAGAGACAGCAAGGCAGGAAAGAATCAAATTTAATTTTCAATCTTGGAATTCCTACTGGTGAGGAGGCATCGAATAAAAAGTAAACATCCATAACAAATACATCGCCCTCCTTGCCTTCTTGTTTTACTTGCCTCTAAATCATAGGTTCATGATAAACACCATAGAGAACACCATTCTTTAAAACGAAGGCCATTCACTTATCGAATGTGTACAACAATTATCTTCATCTCACCATCCAGGGGCGGATCCATACAGGGTGACAAAATGTGCTCCCACTACAGCATACACGACATCTCGAAATAGGTGATTGATTTTTGCAAAAATTTAAATGTCGATGAACTAAAATCGGTGACAAAAAGACCTGAAAGTGACAAACATATATATTGTCATTATGTGTATGTGTTTTTTCCTCTTTTTGTGGAAACCACGAGAGTTTGCATCTCCTACTTAGCACTGATGTTATGTTCACACTAATGGTTAATATAAAACTGTCCCGATTTGTTACAAAATGCTTGGGAAGTGCATTTGATGTCTTAAAATCCCTCATAGAATCTCCTACCCAGAAGCAAAAAATGATGATGGCAATGATAATAAACGATTAAATTATTATAAAGAAAACTGCATCACTAGGGTCAATACACTTAATTCGCCTAAAAGTTCTGCCCTTCTTTCGAAGCTAAATTTGACAGCTTAATACACATTGTTCATGTTGCAGTGCAATAAATACGCACCATATGAACTGAATTTTATTGTCCATTGTGCTCTTTGATCTCGTTTTTTTTTACGTAATTGATTTGCCGGAAAAAAAAATGCAAAGGTTTCATTCAAGATCTGTGTTGTCTTTAACATCATCTAGATATTGGTTTAACATTCTTAACTAACGCAGTAAGGCCATGAAAATGCGTATGCTCCTAATCTATAATGCTATTATGCAGCACAGGTCTAAAGCTAAACTGCGAAAAAATAAATTGCGACATGAAAATCGTATATGAACCATTCAGCGTCTTAGAGGGGCGTGGCCTTTGAACAAATCTAAGATTACTCACAAGGTACTCACACGTTTCTTTCAAACAAACACACTTTCCTGGCCCTTAAGCCTAGCCAGGAACAATTAATTTCTATTGGATAACGTGTTTGCCTTATCAAGACGTCTGTAGAAAGTTCTCCGCATAGGCTTGTGTAAGGACACTCTAACAAGCCCTCGAGTTACTCCACCACCGCTACCAAAATAATAACAATGGTGATAAAATAATGCTGGTAATAAAAAAACAACAGCAACACAGCTGATAATAACATTAATGATGATGATGAAATTATTGACAATGACAACGGTAATGATAGTAACAATAATAACATTAATTACAATAATTACAGTAATAACAATAAAAATAACAATGATACTACTACTAATAATGATAACAAAATAAAAATAAAATAATAGTAACGATAATGCTAATAATAATAACAATGACAATATGATGATGATGATGAAAATGATAACAATGATAATGCTAATAGTAATAACAATAATAATAATGATGATGATGATAATAATGATAATCATATTGATAATGATATTAATTATCATAATGATAATGATAATAATAATGATTATGACAATAATAATGATTATGATAATAATAATGATTATGATAATAATGAGGAAGATGAGGATAATAATGATGATTCTACTACTAATAATGATTGCAATGATGATAATGATAATAATAATAATGATGATAATAATAACACCCGTAATGATAATCATAATAATGATGATTATGATAATAGTAATGATAATAATGATAATAATAGTATGATAATAATGATAATAATAGTATGATAATAATGATAATAATAGTATGATAATGATGATGGTGTTGAGAATAATGATCATAATGATAATGATGAGGATAATAATAATAATAATGATGATAAATATGATGTTAATAATGATAATAATGATGTTAATGATGATAATGATGTTAATGATAATAATGATGTTAATGATAATAATGATGTTAATGATAATAATGATGTTAATGATAATAATGATGTTAATGATAATAATGATGTTAATGATAATAATGATGTTAATGATAATAATGATGTTAATGACAATAATGATGTTAATGACAATAATGATGTTAATGATAATAATGATGTTAATGATAATAATGACGATAATGATGATAATGACGATAATATGAATAGTGAAAATAATGATAATGATGAGGATAATAATGATAATGATGATGATAATTATGATAATGATAATGATAATAATGATATTAATGGTAATAATGACGATAATGATGATAATAATAAAAATAATGATAATAGTGATAATAACTATAATAATAATAGTGATAATAATAATAATAATAATAATAATAATAATAATAATAATAATAATAATAATAATAATAATAATAATAATAATAATAATAATAATAATAATAATAATAATAATAATAATAATAATAATAATCGAGACAATAATAATTATCATTATGATAAAAAATAACAATAAAGACAATGATGATAATAACAATGCTAATAGTAAAGACAGCAGCATAGTGATAATGATATTAAATTATTAACAATGATAGTGATAATGATGACAGTGATGATCATCATAATAAAGTTGATGATGAAGGTGATGATGATGATTATGATAACAATGATAATAATAATAATAATAATAATAATAATAATAATAATAATAATAATAATAATAATAATAATAATAATAATAATAATAATAATAATAATAATAATATTAACAATAATAATAATAATAATGATAATAATGATAATAGTAATAATAATGATAATTATTATTATTATTGTTATTATTGTTGTTGTTGTTGTTATTACTATTATTGTTATTATAATTATTATTATTATCATAAAAATCTTTATTATTATTATTGTTATTAATATAATTATCTTTGTTATTACCATTAGCATTAGCATTATTACTATCATCAGCATTACTAACATTACTATCATTATTATCAACATTATTATTATAATGATAATAAAAGAATTAAACAATTATAATAGGGATTGTAATAATAATAATAATAATAATAATAATAATAATAATAATAACAACCACAGCAACAATGATAATAATAATGGTAATAATGCCGATAACAGCTAATACCATTAACTTTATTATGAGAATAGTAGTAATGATTGTAACCAAATAGTTGCAGTGCTATGATAATAACAATGATTTTGACGATTATAATTACAACAGCAACTAGAATAAGAGTAATGGTATTGTTAATATGAGTGGCTGTAGCAATTCAATGCTAATAATGGCCAACAATGATAATACTATGAAGCAATAATAATAACAGTATTAATGAATATAGTAATAGTGATAGTGGATATAGCAAAAAATCTACTTCTACTAAGGATGATAACGATTATGATAACAATAATAATGATAATGATAACGATGAAGAATGATAATGATAATGATAATGATAATGGTGAAGAATGATAATGATAAAGATAATGATGGAGAATGATTGTGATAATGATGGCAATAACAATGATAATGGTAATGATGACAATAATAATGATAAAGATAACGATGAAGAATGATAATGATAATAATGACAATAATAATGATAATGAAACGATGAAGAAAGATAATGATAATGACAACGGTGAAGAAAGATAATGATAATGACCATAACAATGACAATAATAACGATGTATAATAATGATAATATTGATAACAATAATAATGATAACAATTGCGATGAAGAATGATAATAACAATGATATTGATAATGATAACGATGAAGATGATACCAGAAATGCTGGTAATGGTGATAATATAATGATAATAGTAATAATAACAACCTAGGTGATTGCTTAACCTACCCCGAAGACGATGGTGATAATGATAATAATAAGGTCAATATTCTTACTGTAATCATACCCATAACACCAAATAATAAAGTACAACTACCTTGTTTTGTACTTGTAATCTACATCTATAAATAAATAAATAATTGTTTATATAGTGTATACACAGTACGATCCTTAGTGTAATCAAATGCTTGGAAAATTATCAATGTAAAGAAAACGCTTTTTATACATACGGTCCTTGAAATTGCGCCGAAAATGAAGCTCGAAGACACGTAAATGAGAAATATTAATGAAATGTATGCTGAAAACGTACATACATATTTAAACAGATTGAAAAAATGAAATAAAAAACGTATGAAATATTGACTTTGGCACAATTTTATTTTTTTTTGCAACAGTGTACTTGGGCATATACATTTTTTAAATTTTCAATAAAAAAAACTTCAAGGTTACATCTCATTTTACAGAAGAAATATACAGTGATGTAAAAATACGTATCAGAAAAAGTCTTATACATTACGAAGAACATAGTTTTTACCTGTAATGTTATGCGAAATTATAACAGAAAATTTAAAAGATGTACCTCCGCGCTCCGCCTTCGTCAGCCAACCGCCATCAAATTGAACGCTCGTCACATATTTCTCTCGTTTTACATATTTAGACAAGGTTGGACATCAAATTATATAAACTATTACAAATATTATTATTCTGAATTTGATCTCACTAAAATAAAGCTTGTTTACTAATGAATGTGTTTTAAATTACAGTATTTGATGTAAAGGATTTGAAAAAAGAAGTAAATAGTTTTCCGATTATTACTTTTATTTTCATTTCGTCTTTGCGGTCTCAACTCAGTGTAATTTCAATTGACAGGAGAGTAGGTACCTGTAGGTTATAAGTTCACATTTCTCTCGAGACCAAATTTCAAGCTGTTTTATTTATTTTCTATTTTTTGTATCATCGTTTTCTTTCTTTTGTTAGGTTATCTTCAGCATTCTCGAATAGAATTTCCCAGAATTGTTAGAATTAGATTATTCAACGCCATTTTTTCTTTAATTGCCGAAGTGGTTTCTTCACATTCTCCGCCATCTAGTTATTAATTTCGTTTAGGTCATATAGCTATAACAGATGAATTTCCTTGGCAATCGATTCATAATTATCAGTTCTTCATGCATCAATAATCACTACTTAATTCACAACAGTCCTTACTTAAATTTCCCCATATATTCATAATCAATATACGGTACTCATAATACTCAAGTAATGAGTTGATCATGCCTTACACGAACACGAGGACCCTAAATATTTTGCCGTAAAAAATTTGCAGATGTGGAGGCAGACCTTGTACAGCGAAGGACGCCCGCGATCGCAGTGGGAGTTCCCCGCGAGGACCAGCGCCCACACGGCACTCGCGAAAAGTAAGTTACTTCTGTACATTTTTTTAGGTCTGGAATTGGAATATCTCTCTCTCTCACTCTCTCTCTCTCTCTCTCTCTCTCTCTCTCTCTCTCTCTCTCTCTCTCTCTCTCTCTCTCTCTCTCTCTCTCTCTCTCTCTCTCCCTCCCTCCCTCCCTCCCTCCCTCCCTCCATCCCTCCCGCTCCCTCCCCCTCCCTCCCTCCCTCCCCTCCCTCCCTCTCCATCTCCCTCACCTCTCCCTCCCTCCATCTCCCTCCCTCCCCTCTCCCTCCCTCCTCCCTCCCTCCTCCCTCTCCCCTCCTCCCTCCCTCCCTCCCTCCCTCCTCCCTCTCCCCTCCTCTCTCTCCCCTCCTCTCTCTCCCTTCCTCTCTCTCCCCTCCTCTCTCTCCCCTCCTCTCTCTCCCCTCCTCTCTCTCCCCTCCTCTCTCCTCTCTCTCTCTCTCTCTCTCTCTCATCTCTCTCTCTCTCTCTCTCTCTCTCTCTCTCTCTCTCTCTCTCTCTCTCTCTCTCTGTCTCTCTCTCTCTCTCTCTCTCTCTCTCTCTCTCTCTCTCTCTCTCTCTCGTAGGCGGCGCCACTGGTGTTGTAAACACAGCTGCGTCATAATTCCTGGATTTTGGACATTTTAAAACTTAACAATGAAGACATTAACTCTGAGCAATTCGGTGTCGGTGCATAAGGACACATGCATTGGATATGTGCAATCAATATGTAAGATTAGTGCTCTAACGTGTTATTATGGTGCAAGGAAGGTGGGTAGCAAGCCACTTGTTCGGGTTTGCTCCGGGTATACCCTGAGGGCAACTGGGGAATCCGCTCGTTTTAGCTACGTCACTGGTTGATTAGCAATCGCGTTTTATTTT